>NC_087203.1:102620421-102637921 GCF_015104395.2 Macrobrachium nipponense
CACGTTGTATAAAAACAATTTCTCTCTCTCTCTCTCTCTCTCTCGAAGTTTTTGTATTCCCATAAAACCTGCTGAGGTATTTGAAAAAAAATCCATATTCATTGAATGTTTAAATTGTTATTATTTTCCAAGAGCAACAGAAAAAAGGAATTGTACAATTAGTGAGTCTTGTTATTTAACTAAGAGAGAGATTGGAGCGTTTTCGTTTGTCAGTTCTTCCCTCACTGCGGTTATCATGTTTTGGTTTGGTTTGTTTTGGTTTAAGAGGTTTAGTGAACAAAAGACCGTGGCGGTGAAAAACCAGCAATTTTCCCTCGCAACGCTCAGATTCTTAGTCCATTATAGTCGTTATTTCTGAAGAACTTTCTTCTTCTAAATGTGATAGAAGATTAATAATAACACGTGAAACAGACCATTGATTGAGAAGCCTATCTATCTTGCGGACTGTAGGTAGCTCACGTGATGTTTCCAAGACCTATGGATTGTCCGTTTTTCAGACATGGTCAGTCTGCCTGAACTGATCATGAATGTCGATGCTGTCTACTATCCAACATTATAATATGGAAATACAATTCCTTATGATATGAGAAAGATGAGTATGATTCTGTTAGCACTTTACGCCTACTCTAGTGTCTTTGACTTCAAATCTTACTTGTATCATGACAAATGGAGCGAGCTTTGATGTTTACAAACATTAAGATCCTGTAAATAAGAACGATGTTTTTCCGGGACCAATTATTCATAATTCTATTTTACGGAAGTGCTCAAATCTTGACCATGAATTATAATTAACTAATTTTTTACTGGTCTATCCGTGGTGCTTGGGGAAAATTTACTGGTTTATTTGAGGAAATGATAATTTTGGTCGATGTTACTAGCGATCTTATTTTAGATCTAGTTAAAAATCCTGATGAATATGAAATATAAATCAAGAAATGTTTACTTCGCCTTCATCCGCCGTAGTCAGGTATTGCTGTCAGTTCTTTGAGGCGTCCTTACGGCCCCTAGCTGCAACCCCTTTCATTTCTTTCACTGTACCACCATTCATATGCTCCTTCTTCCATCTTACTTTCCACCCTCTTCTAACAATTGTTTCTAGTGCAATTGTGAGGTTTTCCTCCTGTTACACCTTTCAAACCTTTTCACTGTCAATTACCATTTCAACGCTGAAGGAGTTCATAGGTCCCAGATAAGGCGGTTAATTCCCAGTCGTGATACATAAAAGGAAAAAAATATAAAAAAAGTGCTACAAAGGAAGGAAGTGATAGAAATGAGGTGTAATTCATAAATCATAATTTTTCCCTCTCCATCTGCGTCATTCGGTACTGCTCATTGTATAAGGGCTGTCAGCTAATCACCGTCAACAGACACTTTATCGATCAATTTTACCGCTGTTTATTGAAGTAATGCGTCGTCTCTCCATTCATTTATTTTTTTTTTTCTTGTCTCCCATCGCTTTATGGGTTATACTTAAAAGCAATAACCGTTCCATTATTCGTTATTTTTTTCTTTCCAAAAACTCATTTCACGGAAACATTATAGAGAGGAGAATGTTTTTATCATTCATGCCAGATAATGATTGATGGTGATTGGCAGTCACTGACAACCTTTCAGTCAAAGTAAAATAGATAATTCAGTTTTTTTCATGTATGTAACGGAATAATTAGGCTTTATTTACTAAAATGCGGTAAACAGCAGAATTTCCAGTCAAATATTAAACGCTTTGATCAGTTTTCGGTATTTTTTTCATTCTCGCATATTCTTATTCCTTCGGACAATCACTTGCAACATTCTTGAATTTTATAATTTTATACAATAGTTCCTAAATTAATAAGTGCTCTTGCGTATATTGATGTTTATTAAGACATGGAGATACGATACTTGTCGTTTTAACTAATAATAAAAAAAAACAAGTGGCGTTTTAAGAAGTATAAGTCATTTGTACTTCATTTATATTTCAGAATGGCGTGATATGACTATCCCACCACCCCCCCTCTCTCTCTCTCTCTCATTCACACTATTTCAGCCTCGCTTTCACCATTGCTTTTTGTCTTCACCCTGAGAACTCCAAAAGCCTCCCCGGTGAATTGACGCGAAGGATTTTTTTTCTTTCTTTCTTTCGTGCCGTTGGAAAATCCTGGCTTTTCATCGGAGCTTTAAATTGCATGAGCTTGATTCAGGTTGCTCCTTTATTGGACAGCTGGCTCTCAAAATTGCCAATACGTCTATTGTACGGCTGATTGGGTCTCATGGATAGTTTATGTACCTCCGTTGATTTGAAGAGTCGACGATGAATTGCTGGAACAATGCAGATACCGACTGTTTTGCCTGTTACATTGATTAAAATTTCGAATTGTTGTCTGTACCCTCCAGAAGGTGATTTGAGAGGAAGGCAAGCAATGTAGCTTTATTCAGTGTGAGGGAAAACTGCTAAATTGACCTTATTTAAGGACTTAATCTATTTTCGTGTGGAGCGAATGGTGTCTATTTGCCCATAGGTTTTGACACTTTTGGTTGTTGCTGACCAGGAATATTCTCCAGATTTACTTTCCATATTTTTTTCTTAATACTGTTTAGATTTTTATTCATTGTCGCTTGTACAAAAAAACAATTATCTTTTATTAGTAAAGTCTTATCTTGTATCTAATATTAAAATCCTTTACGTAGACGTTTTTAAAGATTTTTTGGCTTTTGACATATAATTTATTTGTTAATTTTAGTTATACAGATGGTAAATTTGTCCTTGTTTACTCTTAACTCGTGATATTCTATTTTATTGCTTTTTCTATTCGTCTTACAATCCGCTTCTCAGGCTCAGCTATGTTTCCGAGTAACTGGCCGAAATTCATATAGAGAATTATTATTATTATTATTATTATTATTATTATTATTATTATTATTATTATTATTATTATTATTATTATCTGTTTGGGGGGTGTTATTCCTCTCATTCCAGATGTTGACCAACCTTCTTCTATATCCTCTCTCCGTCGGGTTGCTTCTGATGTAGCATCTCCATATTTCCTTATTTTCTTCTCTTGTCCATTTCTTCCTCTGGTTGGCTTCTGTAGCTCCAGTCTCTTGTTGTTGGTTACTGTCGTTGTGGTGGTCAGTTGCTGGATGACGACCTCCAAGTACCTGACCGTTTTCCCCTTCATTGGGGTGAATACCTGGCTGCCGGACGAAGCTCTGTTGCTAGAGGTTCCATTTACGTCGTTGTCGTTTAATCCTTCATTTCTTTCCATCATTGCTGAGTTGCTATTTAACCCATAGCTGGACCCTACCCCATCAGGAATAGGTACTCATTTACAGCTGAGTAGACTGAGGAAATTATGGTAAAGATCCTTTCCCAAGGAATCAACGCCGAGGAGAGCGGTCACCCATCCAACGACTGGCCAGCCCCAATGTTGCTTAACCAGTCAATTGACGGCCTAACCCACTCTGCCACTGCGCCACTATTATTATTATTATTATTATTATTATTATTATTATTATTATTATTTGAAACCTATTCACATGGGACAACCCTACAGGGAATATTGACTTGCAATGCAATCGTCCACTAAGCACTAATATGCAAAATATTAAAACGAACTGATTGTAAAGAAATTGATCGTTGGTCGGTGGTATCATTGCTTTCTCCAGCAAGAGTAACAGGTGTAGGTATCGACGTTTTCACACGAGGGACGATCGTTCAAAACTTAATTCACGAAGTTGGCTTAAAACATGGGATGTTGGGAGTGTTTACTGTTGAGGTGCAATTCTGACATATTCTTCTTCTTCAGGTATTTGTTAGACTAGTATTAAATATTTGCCCAAAAGACCTTTGAAATGAAGAACATCGCGCATTCTGTGCCACAAGATGCCTTGGGAAGTAAATCTTTCCTTTCACGCTTTTATACCCGAGTAAACATAACTTCGCATAAACACTTGACTTAGAATTATGGCGTCATAAATGGCCTTCTTCATAAATAGAGCAGGGACACAGGAGACATGAAATAATAGATGGAGAGGGTAAACAACAATGTCATGTTTCTGCAAACAGTTCATGCGCTAGAAATGAATAAACCGTTTCATGTTTCTAAAATAACAATTGATTTACAACGTTCATTTAGTCATCAAAGTCACCTAAGCACCATAAGTTAGTTAATGCATTAGTTTTTTTTTACGTGAATTCCAAATATAACGGCATTGGAAATTGTATTGGAGATGTTACCTTTGCAACGTTAAGTATGTGTCTGTTGATAAACGATAGTGTTTATGGGTTTATTAATTGTATTTTTTCGTAGATCTCTGCACTTTCCAGGAATTGGAAAGTTACATGTCATATATTTATCCGTATTATATATATTTATGTATTCGTTCATATACTTGTAAATGTTCGTGTGAAAATGTGTGTGTTAAGGATATAAGAAAGAACATACCATGATTGGTAAGATACGCACGTATCGGCAAAACCACATACAAATAAATTATTCTTACCTATTACAATTATGTGGCGGCTCCCAAATGTGTTCCCAAGTACATTAAAAAAAAAAAATTAACCACTCTTTTGCACTGATAAATGTGACTTTAATCCAGGTCTTTTTTTTTTTTAAAGAAAAGACAGTTTCTTTTTTATCGTGAGAAGCAGCAACCAACGTTAGCTGAACATTTTAAGCAAGGCAATTCTGCAGTATTTCCAAATGATTCGGCTTGCTCGTTTGATTGTTTTTTTTTTTCTCATTTCATCTTCTTATTTACTGTCGCACATATTATAGTAGATTCTGTCCGTATTTTATTTTTCATTGCGCATTACTTTATATATTATTGCGCGTTTAACTATTACTTCTTTTGTTTCTCTATTAGCCATTAAATAACTGATGTATAGTCTTTTATAGAGAGAATAGTAAGCCAGTCTCCCTAACAACGGAGTGGCTATAGAACAAAGATACGATAGAACCCATTGTCTCATTAATAGTTTAATTGCAATCCTGGAGAAAAACGACGTCCAGAAAATGTCCATTATATTAGCTGCTTCATTCACTTACACGGTTCAAGAAGACTACAACCAAGATCAAATGAGAATTAATTACTGAAGTCAGAAGGAGTTGGTAATATATCTAAGACCCTCTTGTGATTTTACCACACTTTCTTTGTAGAAATGTTGAACATTCAACAAAAAAAAGCATGTTTATGTATTATTACTAGTACTAGTATTAGAAAGCCTCAAATTGCTCTTCATAAAAATCGTGTTATTCTTTGAGAAGCTTGGTATCCTAAATCTACATTTGCGATTGGTAAGTCCTATGTAATTCACACCTGGGGTTGGTTGATGTCTGTTGACAACATCTGCTTTATGCATTTGGCGAATTGGCTTTGATGTTTCCTGTTGATGTACCTCTCATGTTTCTATGTTATGTGAAGGTGCTCAGATTTTATTAGAGACACTGGTTGTGATGGGAGAGGCCTGAAATTACTAGAGAAAAAGTGAGAGAGAGAGAGAGAGACCTTACAAACCTTACAGCTCGTTCGTGTTTCCCCAGGTCCCTCAGTGTAAGGCACCTCTAATGTCTACCAGAGAATTGCTAATGCATCTTCCGGTATATTTTGCATCTTCCAATCCTGGCTGGTCTGGGATGCAGCTTAGATATTTGTAGAGCTTATTCTTAAACACATCTACGCTCACTCCCGATATGTTCCTCAGATGAGCTGGTGCGTGGTGGATTAATGTCCTGTGTGCTTTCCTTAGTTTTCATGGTATAGTTTTGGGCACTATTAATCTACCTCTGCATACTCTTCCTGATATTTTTAGCTCCATGATGTTTTCGGCAATTCCTTCTATCTGTTTCCATACCTGTATTATCATGTAGCATTCTGAGAGAGAGAGAGAGAGAGAGAGAGAGAGAGAGAGAGAGAGAGAGAGAGAGAGTGTAAAACTTCATATATAATTCGAAAGTTTTAAACACGAAATATTTTTCCGTTTCAAAAGTAAAACAGTTAATTCTGTGGAAAAGTATGGAACGTGTTCAGTGCAAACGGTGAGGCGACGCAGTATCGCGAACTTTTCCAAAGTTAGAAATTAATCCGGAAAACTTTTGGGCAGAAATTAAAATCGAGGCAGACGTGATTGCAAGCATCTGATGTAGCAGTGTGCAAAGAGAAATGGAGACGGGATGAACAAAATATTAAAGAAATAGCAAAAATGAGATTTTTAGGTTAGAGAACACTGAACGTTTCTTGATATGCTGTTCTATTTTCATTCACTTCCATTCCATTTTATTAAGTAACATTTAACAGTCCTCAAGAAAAATGAATAGTTCCCCATCCTATTAGACTCGTATTTTATTTATTTCTTGAATCTTTTCTTTTCTTACGCCGCCTTGTTTTTTTTTTTTTTTTTTGGGGGGGGTGGTTGGTTTGTATAAATTTAATGTATTTTTCTGGACAATTTTGGGTGTTTGGTTTGTATAAATTTAATGTATTTTTCGGGACAATTTGGAGGTTTGGTTTGATAAGTTTTTTTTTCTGGACAATTTTGGGTGGCTGGTTTGTATAATCTTTTTTAACAATTTTTGGAGGTTGATTTTATAAATTTCTTAGTTTTTTATGGAGATTTTTGGGTTTTTCTTCGTATAAACTTGTTGCTTTTTTTGGATAATTTTGGGTGTTTGGTTTGTATGAATTTATTGTTTTTTCTGGACAATATTGAGTGGTTGGTTTGTATATATTTCTTTTTTTTTCTGGACAATTTTGGGGGGTTGGTTTGCATAAATTTCTTTTTCTTCTGGACAGTTTTGAGTGGTTGGATTGTATAAATTTCTTGTTGTTTCCTGGACAATTTGGGTGTTTGGTTTGTATAAATTTCGTTGTTTTTTCTGGACAATTTTGGGTGGTTTATTTGCATAAAAATCTTGTTTTTTCTGAACAATTTTGAGTGCTTGGTTTCTATAAATTTCTTTGTTTTTTCTGGACAATTTTGGGTGGTTTGTTTGTATAAATTTCTTTGTTTTTTTCTAGACAATTTTGGGTTTTTGGTTTGTTTAAATTTCTTTGTTTTTTTCTAGACAATTTACAATTTCTGGTGGTTTGTTTTTATAAATTTCTTTGTTTTTTGTCTTGACAATTTTAGGGGTTTGGTTTGTATAAATCTCTTCGTTTTTCTGAACAGTTTTTGGTTTTTGGTTTGCATATATTTTTTTTTTTTTTCTGGACAATTTTGGATGTTTGGTTTGTATAAAATATTGCGTATGTCTTTACCCTGTTCAGCCATATTCATCTTATATACGTTACTTAACCTTAATTATTATAAGTAGAGCTCAAATTATATAATTTATCTTTGGATAAGTAAAGTAATATTTTCTTAATGCCGTGGCAAATACTAAATATTCAGTTGTATTATTTCATATGATAGAACTACTTTTTATTTGTTTTTTGGTTTTTTACATAAAACCAATCCATCTGATAAAAAAAAAAAAAAAAAAAAAAACTGGCTTCCTTCGCTGCAAAGCCCAAACAGTGACCGTTAGCCCACCTACGCACCAAGCGGTAATTTCAGGTGAGCAACTTTTATTTACGAACAATAAATTTCCGCCGTTCCAGCCGCAGTCACAATTCGTCTTTTCTTTTCCGCACACTGAATTGCGCTCCTCCGCTCTCCAAAGTTTTCCGCGAAGCAAGCCCCCTTATTTACAAGGGGGACCGCATGGCTACAAGGACGAGAACTCTTGCTTCTGTCTATTTGTGGAAAGCCTTTTGCAAATACACACAGCGGCGATTTTATACCTCTTTTCCTTTTGTCTGATCTGCGCCTATGCCTACATGGCTTGTTGTGTATACGTTTAAAGTCTCTCTCTCTCTCTCTCTGTTCTGTTCTGTTCTGTGGTGGTCTCAAATTGCAGGAAGTGTAGTCCTTTCTAGTCGTGACACGCAATTAGATTTATACTAACATTTTACTCTCAGTTTGCCATATGTTATATATTGTTGTACGTTTGTATCACAATTCCGAAATAGAGCTTATATTTAGAAAAGTTTTTTTCGGAATAATTTTAAACAAATACACAGAAACCATTTGTGTGCGTATCTAATTATTGTGAATATTCTTTTATTAACCAAAAGTTACATAACACCCTTATGTAGTTATGCCTACCTAAGTACCTATGCATTGAACTGTCTTGCTCAAGGATGAAATTGATTATATTCATCCCTGGGAAACATCGTCATAAATGTTTAATTTTGCATGCAATAACTCGTCTGTGGCCCCAAGAATAATAATTATCAGAGGTTATTAATATGATTATTTTAAATGATTTACTTCTAAAGATATATAAATTGTTCCATGTGAGGAATCTTCCATGAAATCTTTTATTTTGGTATAATAATTTTTATGGTAATTTTAGTTTTGATCATGGGTTTTTTCTACCTGAACATTTCGCTCATAGTTATTAATCATTCATAACTAATTCCAAAATTATTTCCAGAAAAGTGTGAGGCGCGCGAGCAATGAAGAGGTCATCGTGGTTCTTATAATTGTATGTATGTATATACGCACGTTGAAATATACTCATGCAGTCATATCATATATATATATATATATATATATATATATATATATATATATATATATATATATATATATATATATATATATATATAGTGCAAGAGAGAGATAGAGAGGAGAGAGATAGTAAGAAGTGTAAGCGGGTGCCAACACTGGTTGTTTATCTACATTTGTCAGTTTTTTTTTTTTTTTTTTTTTTTTTTTTTTTTTTGTAAGCTAGTTCATTCATTGTCAACTATCTCATTAATAACGGTGACTTGTGAAGATGATAAAGTGTTCAAGCCATACCACAGCAGTCACACCACTTACAAGATTTCACGCCAGATGATGTGTGTAATTCATTTTTCACTTTCAAGTGAACGTCAACGTATGATGCAAGATAATGAGAGAGAGAGAGAGAGAGAGAGAGAGAGAGAGAGAGAGAGAGAGAGTTTGTTACTTACAGATATAGATACTGTATACTACGTGTATTGATTTATAATTTAGGATTTTACACATAACAAAGTATAAGAAATGAAAATTATAAGAGAAGCCTCATTGTACAGTTACCTTGCTTGGAAAAAATTCACTTATGTTATTGTGACTAAAACCAGCATATTAATTAAATGCGTACAATAATTTGACAGATGAAGAATCAAAATACTGTACTTTTTAAAATATCAGCGATCTACTTATATCTTCCTTTTTATGACCACTTCTAAAAAACTTATATAAAGATGAGGATATGTATTATTTTTTTTAGGCAAATTTCACCTTTTAGGTTACTGCGATTGTTGCTGTAGTTGTTAAAATAATTTTTGCGCGCGAGCGAGCTCTCATTCCCCTCTTTGGCGTTTATGTATTAGTGATATAAACTGAATGTTGAAATGGGAGGGAGGGGGAACTTCCGGGAATATATTTAGATCGTGCTTAATGAACCGATGGTATCGCAGTTCTAGGAATGGCCGTGATATTAGAGCATGCTTATCAGGCACGATGCTATCTTAATTCTAAAGAGGGGTCTTATTAAAAATGCGCATTTCTTTGATGTTCGATGAAACATCTGGCGAAACTGTCATTGCTTACCATTGATATAAATCAGTCCTGGTCGTTAAAACGCCTGATATCGATGATGAATTTAAACTCGTCATAATGTCAGGGATGTTTCTGTGGGAGTCCTTCGTTCCCTTCATCGACTTCCTGGACATCTTTCAAGTTACTCTGCAGCGTTGACTCCTGAAGTGCTATCAGCCAAAGACTCCAATCATCCTTCGGCAATCAAAAGGTTAGCTACAATAATACAGGAGAAATCTTTAGAGAACCTCTCAAACCCGAATGGACGGCATTCAGCAGAATTGGATACGAACCGCTCGAGAGAGTTTGGTTTATAATTCAAGTGACTTTGAGAAAACTTTTTAATTAGATTGCCGTTCTATTCCTTAATCGATAATCATATGAAGGATACGGCCTTTGGAATAATTATGAAGAAATTAACTAATAAATCACTTAAAAATGTAACGAGCGGTAAATAGGTTTCTCGAGAATTGGGGGAGTTGAAAGTGGCATTTAGATTCAAATCAGTGAACGGGTGTTTTCTGTACATATAATTAAGGTTTGTGGAAGGGATATTAATGGCACTATGAGTGGTCGTTCTCCATTAGAGAGAGAGAGAGAGAGAGAGATCTATAACAAATAAACATGGAAAACCTATACTCTGTTTTTTTCCATCTTTCCACCCGCCTGTGATGTTTGCGTATGGTAACACTGCGTCCCTGTGTGTAAGTTTTAGGTAAATAAAAGGATATGTGGGTGTACATTTGCAACTGAAAAGTGTTTTAATAATTTACTCTATGCGAATTACACCGTTAATATTCGAAATAGGATATTGTTATTATTGTTGAATGTAAGCTGAATGTAACTATCTAAAGCCCGGACGCAGTGTTACCATAAGCAAGCACCGTAAGCGGGTGGACAGATTGAAAAAAACCGAGTATTGTCAGGAAGACACCAAAAACTTAGAAGATTAGACAAATTAATTTCAAATGACCACGATGTAAACAGTAAGTTCAGAATAGAAAGAAAGGTCAAACAGAAGGAAAGCGAATAGCATGCACACTTTCCTCCTAACTCCATAAGTATGGTAGGGGACAGAAATAAAACAGATAACTAAAGGCATTCGTGCTCCTTCTATCGATATGGAAGGCAAACGGGCGAGATGACCTTGAAAGAGATACTACCTTGACATTTCTAGGTTATCAGGCTTATAGCTCCCATTTCACCGGTTAAATATTAACCTGACATTTCTGGTTTGACAGATGCAGACGTTGCTACCCTGGTCGTGAAAATCGCTTCAGCCCAAATCGTAAATCAGACCGAGATGCTTAAGGGATTACTGAATATAAATTAGGGCTTTCGGGCGTTTTGCTTTCCTGCCGCAGTGCTGTAGGTGGATTTTTTCTCTTTTTCTGGTCATGGGTTTTAAAGCGCGCTACTTGAAACGGTTTTATATTTCAATTTTATTATCTCTCTCTCTCTCTCTCTCTCTCTCTCTCTCTCTCTCTCTCTCTCTCTCAAGTAATCAATCGACTCACCAGCATGGGCTTTCGTCGCCCAAAATGTACACTTTGTACGTAAAATAAATTAAAAGAATATTCTTGTATCGTTCAGAAAAATGAAAGAAAGAAAGGTTTATTATTCAGCCAGCGTTGTATGAAGTTAATAAACAGCAACAATAATACTGATAAATAATAATTATAACAGTAATAATCACCATCGTTATCATCATCATCACAATTAGTAGAAGTAATGTTCAGCATCATCTTCAACTTAGAATCTCACTTTGATTGTGACTTTCATATTATTCTCAGGTGGAAAATATTATCCTTAAAGATGAACGACAATGAGAAAGAAAAGTCTTAGCGAGTTGAACGTAATAAGATCCTTTCATTTAGCTTTCTATTTTTGGTTTTTGTGAAGTTAAGGTTTTTTATTATCATTTGTAAAGTAACAGTAATAATTTTAGAATAAGATATGGATTAAAAGAGACTAGTCTGGTTTATTTTACTTTGAACCTCATTCTTATACTTTAAAGACGCCTTTGCTAGTAGATATAAATGATTTTGTTTTTGAAAAATAAGTTTAGGGTAAAATGTATTCACTTTCATCTCTAGGAATAAAATTCAAACTGCTAACATGATTCTACATTAGCAAATACATCTTTTGCAACGCAAAAGTCATGGATAATACAGATATATGCATACATACATACATATATAATATATTATAGATATATATATATATATATATATATATTATATATATATATATTATGTATATATATATATATATATCTAGCTATATATATATATATATATATATATAAATGTGTGTGTGTGTGTGTGTTGTATGTGTGTGTGTATTGTGTGTGTGTGTTGTTTGTGTGTGTAAAATACGTGCGTGTTTATACGTACACAGTATGTGTCTCTATAGTTGAAATTTTGCGTATTAGCCTTTGAATAATTAATTCAATCTAATAAAAGGGTAAAATTTTTTCCATGGAAGTTTAAAACTGAAACCAGTTCTATCCATAAAATAGTGGGGAAAAAACAAATCAATTAAAAACCTAAAAACAATGCAGTCTGAAACATCTTTCCCTTGAAACAGCTATAGTATCCATATGAGAGAGAGAGAGAGAGAGAGAGAGAGAGAGAGAGGGGGGGGGCGGGAGGGGGGGGGGTTAGTTAGAATAACCTTATTACACAACATCCTTATTTCATTCCCCGATCCTGATTCGTCTCCTTCTCAAACGCAATTTCCTCTCTAAAGACAACAGACCTTTATTCAAATGAGAAAGACTATCCTCTCAAAAGTTCTCTGTTCTTTTCTCAGAATTTCTCGTCTCTGGAGCTTAGTCGCCGTTAATTTTACTTGAACAAGCGAATCAACATCAACAGGATTACTTGTGTAACTGAAAATACATCTGTTCTTTGTATTTTATTGTACCAAAGGTATTCTTATATGGTGCACGACCTTTTAACTTTATACTATAGTAAATTCACATCAACCGTGCATTTAATGTCTAGGCCAGTCCCTTACGACGCTCCTGATTGGCTGTTGCCAAGCCAATCACGGGGCTGGAAACTCTCAGTCTCGAGAGAGAGTTCATATAGACAGAATATATGTCCCACCTCTCCTGAGGGATACTTTCGAAAAACGTAGCCCTCAGGAGAGGTGGAACATAGATCCTACCCATGGGAACTCATGAGAGACTGAGAGTTTCCAGCCCTGCGATTGGCGTATCAACAGCCAATCAGGAGCATCGTAAGGGACTGGCATAGACATCAAATGACGGTTGATGTGAATATACTATAGAAATCTCCGTAAAACAGAAAACATCATATTAATTTTATAAATGTTCATTCATAATACTAAAAGTGACTTTTGGAAATCATTTCATTTAGTAAATTATGTAATCGGGTATGACGTGATGGCGATCCATTCTTGCTAGTGAATAGAAAGGGGACAGTGAATTAAAGACATGCCAGTGAAAGTTTTTGAAAGTCTTTGCTAGAACATGAAGTCGGGTTATCGCGAGAAACAAGGTCATGTTAGTAAATGGGAACAAGACGATGGAGTACCGAAATTTAGTGTTGACAGTAAAAGATTAAAATCAGTATGCTTTATAATATACTAGGAAGCAAAGTTTTCGGATGAGAGAATAGGCGAGTCATGGAGTAGGCGAAACTAGAATAATTGCAGGCATGTGGGAAAAGACTTGCAGTAAACTATAGTAGATTCACATCAACCGTGCATTTGACGTCTAGGCCAGCCCCTTACGACGCTCCTGATAGGTTGTTGATAAGCCAATCACAGGGCTGAAAACTCTGCCTCTCGAGAGAGTTCACATAGGCAGGATGTATGTTCCACCTTCCCTGAGGGGTACTTTTGAAAGACGTAGCCCTCGGGAGAGGTGGAACATAGATCCTACCCATGTGAACTCTCTCGAGAGAGACTGAAAGTTGCCAGCCCTGTGATTGGCTTATCATCAGCCAATCAGGAGCGTCGTAAGGGACTAGCCTAGACATCAAATGCACGGTTGATGTGAATCTACTATAGCTGTATTTACTAAAGTCAGGGTTGGAATAGTGAAATGAGGAGGTTAAATGCTAATGGGATAAACAAGGTGAAAGCTGTAGAAACGGCAAAAGGATTTGTGTAGTTGGAACATCGGATCAGTGTTTTGAGGTGATTTGCTGATGTGGGAAGATTGATAGGTTGAGGAAAAGAGTTCGCATGACGAGTAAGGCGAGGAGGAAAACGAGCTCTTAAGCTTCAACCTTTTAAGATCAGTAGCGAAAGGGGAATAGGTATATACCTGATTAGAGATTGAATGATAGATTGAAAGAGGCTTTGGAAAGGAGGTAGTGATAGACTGCGTACGAGATAAAGAGTTGAATGATGTAATGCTTGTAAAGGAGCGTTCACACGGTCGAACAATATCCCACGGATAATCATTGTTACCAATTCACAATTGTTTGCCGGTCTTTGCCTTGTGAGCTGAGTAAAAACAGTGGTATACAACCTCATCTGGTACCACTGTTTGTTGCCATATCTACTTCCATCGTTTCAACGTTTATGACATCATCCTGCTTCGCCTATGATATGGTAACGATGTTTGTCCGTCGGACATTGTTCGGCCGTGTGGACGCACCTTAAGCCTTCTCGTACTCGTCTCTCAAATGGACGTCGTGGACTCTCATGTGAAACATGAGACTGGTGTTCATTCCCGATGGGAGTCAGAATTTTATTTCTGTGAAATACGCTCTTATGTTGATTACCTCATTCATGTTAACGTTGAACGCGTAATCCAACTGACTCACTAGTGGGTCAGGAAGATGAATAAAATCCCTTGGTATTTTAGTCGGGAGGCTGTCCTGGAAAAGGCTTCAGGAAGGAGTGGGGAACGATGGGATGGTGGAAAATGTATAATTCGGAAATGCTTGTAGGAAGCAACAGAGGGAGGCTCCCCAACTTTTTTCTCTCTCTCTCCTTTCTAAACTAAATAAATGTTATACCTTCCTATCTTCTTGCAATCTCTCCTCCGTTTTACTTTTGCTAATTTTTTAAATCGTCGTTTTATTTAAATATATGTCTTCCATCATTTAAATATATGTCTTACAACATTCAAACATCATTGTATAGAATTCTGAATGTCTTGCCTTCTGAGGCACCCATACTAATATGGGGAATTTAGACAGTTCACTTTAGCAGCTTCTGTCGTTATCTTTCATTCACATTTACCAATTTTGCTTAGCTTCCATAAAGACGTCGATCTCCCAAAACATTGCACCTCTGGAGAGATTTTTTATCTTTCCTTTACACGCCTAGTCTATGTATGCTGTTCATTTACTTGGACCTGTCGAGAACACTTTATGCTTTTTAGATATGGTTACATTTTTCAAAAATACTAAATAATACGAACACCAGTCAATTTGACCTTAGCCTTTTAGACAAAGGAACATAAATCTCTCTCTCTCTCTCTCTCTCTCTCTCTCTCTCTCTCTCTCTCTCTCTCTCTCTCTGTGAAACCCACCTAATAGAAATTTTGTCGCCGTTGTAGCATTTGTAATTCTAAGAATATTCGTCGGAAACGAATAGAAAACGAGTTAAATGTTTGCGTTGGTTTACAATTTTCATTTTACGTAATTGGAAGTAAACGTAGTCAATATATATTTTCTATAATTATCCACTAAGGAGACTGGGCTTGCGTGGCGTGACGTTCCTCAGTGTATTATTTTCATTTACTTCGTGTGTTCTTCCTGTGGTAGAAAAACCAATACTTCCTTAATCATTCCATTAACGATGGATTTTCTTTCTATTTATAGTGGTTGTATTTCTTTATAGTGTTTTCTTAACATTGACGCGAAATTTTTCAACCACTTTAATTATTTCATGACACCTAGTCGGATTATTCACAATTTGTTACTGTCTTTTGAATGCTTGACTCTGTATACTCGGTTTTATTGAGTATAACTGGGAATATGAGGCAAAATGCGTTCAAATCCAGCTTTTCTATTCAGCATTTTCTTGTAATTAAGTTTACAATGAACTTCACGATGTTATGAGCATAAATCAGTGCAATGTTTTATTTAAGGTAAATACAGCTTGACGTTCATCGATCTTAATGTTAGAGTAAGTGGGCATAGCTATTTGTAAACATAAAGTGAAACCTTGTTGCACTGAAGTGCAAACAATTCGTCAGTAAGAATAATGAATTTTTTTCATTAAGGGATATTGTTATGATAATCATTTTAGTTTGATCCTCATTCCTTAGAAATCCCGAAAAATGCTAGTATTTTCTTAAGCATTAAATTTATTTTATAAAGAAAATCACACAATCATCTTTACAATAATGGTCCTGCCACTCAGGATGATGGAGTCAATTTGTGACGTCGTTACAACGTGAAGTAATCAGTTATCTTTCCATTGATATGTCAGAATTTTTTAAGGTTACGCACAAATGGAAATTGGCGGAGTTTGTGGGTTTTTGATTACCTTAAAAATGTATTTATGAAACTTGTTATGTTGTCTCTGACCAAGTTATAAGTGTAGAGAACCTTCACTTGAGCGTAGGACGCTCTGCCTTCAAGAGGAAAAGGCATTGAGAGCTTTTACTCTAAAATTTCATTTATTTTCATACTAACTATTTCTTCAGGTTGGAATGAAATTTAAAACAATACCAGCTAAGATCAGTAAACAAAAAAAGAGAATATAAATAACCAGTTATTGGAATCTGAAATAGACTATTTTCCTTTTGCTTTATGTTTTAGAAATTACAAAGGATATAAATCGAGGCAGATGTGGAAAGTGGTCAGATATTGCTTCTTGCAGAACTTGAGGGTCGTAAGTCCGCTCGAGCGTGTTTATTCCGCAAGCCTTCAAGAGTCCTTGATAGGTCGCGAACGCCCACTGGAAATGCTGAGCGTCTGTTTCTCTGCTTTGTTTCACACGAGTGGTTGTTTTGCCACATGTGTTCCTGACACATTGGGAGAGAGAGGCAGATAATCACAGAGAGAGAGAGAGAGAGAGAGAGAGAGAGAGAGGAGGAGATTGTGAAACGGTTTTTTTTCTCATTTTTACACATCACTAATGTACGAACAATACTGTTTAGATTATTTTGTATTTCATGTTCGTAATCATGCAGATTAGATAGATTTATATAAAACAAGTTGTTCATGCCGACGGATGGAAGAATATTATTAACGTAAAATTCCAGCAAACTCTTAATAGTTGAATTCTTTTGAATGTGGTATTTTTAGTTAAATACGTGGTCAGTGACTATAACCGTTTCGTGTGGTCTGTAAGATTTTCTGATAAACGGCTATCTGCTTTAAAGTCATTGAAATTTTCATCTTGGATTACCTTTATCTTTTTCTTATAGCAAATTTTAACCAAAATTTTGTGTTGAGGTTTTTGATGCAGTATTTTATTGGAGTTCACAGATCCTACAAAGGATTGTGTACATGATTGACAGTGAGGTTGTCAAGTTCTGTAGCTTGAAATAATCTCTCTCTCTCTCTCTCTCTCTCTCTCTCTCTCTCTGAACTACTCCATCCATTATAATTTGGATTGAGAGTTTCTCCTCTAATAGTTATGGTGAATGCCAATGGGGCTACACTTCATAAATGCTCTCTCTCTCTCTCTCTCTCTCTCTCTCTCTCTCTCTCTCTCTCTCTCTCTCTCCTGGCATGGCATGTTGTCAGCTTGCTTCATTGAACAGTAATCTGGCTTAAGCTTTCCTGATTTTTAGAGTATCCGTGCACAGGTTCATGTGAGGAAGATTAAAGATAAGCTCTATCCATGATTTTATCAGTTTTTGTATTATCCAATTTTCGTAATCTTTATAGAGACGGCTGCTGCTTTTTAAACTTACCTCATCACGTGAAGGCATTTTGTGTATTTTTTTTCTTTTGTGGTCTGTTG
>NC_087203.1:102642921-102650421 GCF_015104395.2 Macrobrachium nipponense
TTTCAAATCGTCTGTCAATTCTCATTTCAACGCTGAGTGACCTTATAGGTCACCGCGCTTGGGCCTTTGGCCTAAATTCTATACTCTGTTCTATTATGAAAACTTCCACAACATTAGCTGTTTTTCAGACCTTTACAGAAGACCCCCCAGAGGTTCATCGATGCAAGGATACGCTGCGCCGTACATATCTTCTATCTTTAGCGTATTTTTGCCTCCTGGATGTTGAGGTCATTCTTTCCCGGTACCTCTTTCATTAAATCTAGGCGGCATTTTCTAGTCTTTCTTCCTACCACTTTCGAATTGTTTTTCTCTATCCATCAACCAGACATCCTCTATTCCTTCCACACAACCGAACCATCTCAGATACTAATTTTTTCATCTCCACTGCTCCGCTGAAATGCTTACCACTGTTATGCTTATACATAATGTATGCTTGAATGTGTACATTTCACAGTATGCATGTATATTTATTATTGGAGTACCATAGAACTGTTGAATATTGTTAATTTTGTAACGACAACTTTGTATTAAATTAGCTAGTCGCTCAAGCCCCTGTCCGAAAGCTGTAATCAGTCGTTCTCTTCCATAAAGGAACCTCTCTCTCTCTCTCTCTCTCTCTCTCTCTCTCTCTCTCTCTCTCTCTCTCATTTCTTTGATTCCTATATACACATGGCCGTATATTCCATCTCTCACGAACCACTCGTTTACGTATTCCGGTTTATTCACTATTCGTGGCGCTCCATCTGTTTCGCCATCTATCATATAATGTTTCAGGTGGGTCGGCCCCCCCTCCCCTCCCCTAAAGGCCGGCCAGATATCCCGCAGACCCGAAAACCTCGATTTCTTATCTTCCAGCTGACAGGTGGCGGACCCATTTCGTCCTTCCATTTCATTTTTTGTTATCTTTCAGTTTGGTGCATACCAGAATATGATTAGGTTCCTCTCTTTAATAAAAAGATATGTCTCTATGATTATTTTTATACTTTTGCCTTTACTGTTTATTTAACTTCCTCTATTTGTTTTCTTTTTTTACCCTTAAGTGCCTCTTTTACCCACCCTTCTCCTTTTTTCCCTCTTATTCTTGTCTCTCCTTTGTAACTTCTGATGTTTCCATTCCCTTCACCTTCCCGTTAGTTTTTCTTTTTATTTGACCATATCTTTCGTTTCTTCATTTTTCCATCTTTCAATCATAATGATACTTTTCCGAATTGTATTCTCGTCTGCGCTCTCTCAGATGACTTGTCTCATTTTTCATCAAGAATTTCGTTAAGAAAAGAAAGTGCATCTTCATTTATTTTTCCATCTAGATTCTATCCTTGCTGTCAAGCATACGCAAAAAGTGTGAGGAAACTGAGAGATTCAAAAGTTTTGTGGATATTGATTATACACATCTAGTTTATATTAAATATGCTATGTTTGCATTATCCCTTTTCACGTCAATTTTTCCCCTTTATCTTACCATGCAAGCAAACGGTACCTTCCTGGAAAAAAGCGGTTCATTTTACTCGGCATTGAGAGAGCTGTGTGAAAAGGCTTGAGAAAATAATGCTGACGCGATTGGAATGAAAGTTGTACGTAGGGGGTTATTTCAAAAGGTAATCTCTCTCTCTCTCTCTCTCTCTCTCTCTCTCTCTGTTTGTGTGGTTATATTTGCATGAATTGGTTTGTGTTGGGTACACAATTAACTTTAGATCAATGACAATAAATGTAAAATTACTCTCTCTCTCTCTCTCTCTCTCTCTCTCTCTCTCTCTCTCTCTCTCTCTCTCTCTCTCTCTGTGTGTGTGTGTTTGTGTGTTGTTTGGTTATATTTGCAGGAATTGTTTTGTGTTGGGTACACAATTAGCTTTAGATCAATGACAATAAATGTAAAATGACTCTGTGCCAGTGTGTGTGTGTTTGTGTGCGTGTGCGGTTGTATTTGCATGAATTGGTTTGTGTTGGGTACACAATTAGCTTTAGATCAGACAGTAAATGTAAAATTTATTGTATATGATTTTGTAAATACCACTTATTTCAATTTTATGTTATTCTGGGTGTGTGTGTGCGCGTGCACGCTGTTATTTCTGACTTGTGCCGGCGTGTTTATCTGCGTTATACAGGGAGCTCATCACAGTTTGTATTTATTTTACTTGAGTTTCTTTCACAGCTGTTGATTTGGTTTATACTTTTGGTGTTATCTCGAATCTGTATTTGTTCTACATTTAAATTCTTTATCAGTTTACCGCTTGTTTAATTACCAGGTATTTATTTCCTTTGTCTCATCTTCCCCGAAGAAACTTTTACGCAGAATTTTCGTCTTTGATCTCGCAGGCAGCGTAAATGAAACAACTTTTGTGTGTTCAAGTCTGTCAGAGTTTTAACAATATAAATCATTGGGTAGTTGCTTGTTTGCGTGTGCGCATGTGCGCAGAATTAATTTGAAATTAAAATGACAAATTACTTCTATATTTGTTGTTTTGTCTGTATGAATAGTAGATTGCTGTAGAACAAATACGCTGATTTTATAAATAAAATTTATTTATTCATTTTTGAAAGGGTAAAAGAATAAACGTGCTGTTGGCGTACATGCGATGAAAATAGCATTTCCCAGCGTATCTTCTGTTTTTTAAGATTAGTTGTTTATAACATATCTATAGTCTTACATTCATGTCTGCGCATCAAGTCGCAGTGCGGTAGGAAATAACTTTAACCGACATTTCCGACCGTTTGGCTGTCTGCGTAACAGATGTTCGGGGGCGTAAACTTTTCCCGGCAAATATTTGTCCCCGAAGAAAAACATGCTACATATGTGACTTCCGGATCTCTGGCGTTTTCTGAATAATTGCTTTTCTGTATTTGTTCGTCAAACCTATCCATTCCTCCTCTATTTTCGTCTCCACTCAACGTAACTGTTGTATACTCATTGCTATTTCAGTAAACTTTTCCTGCCTTTTTTTCTATTTGCGTATATCAACTTGAACGTAGACCCGTGACAAAAAAATAAATAAATAGATTAAAACAACATAAAAAATAGAATGAGCAGTTCAAGATAGAAACAACCAGACGAAGCTCTCTAAAAAAGAGCGACCCCGACTAAGGTTTTGACATATGAACTTGAGTCAGGTTGGACAAGCTATGTACAGTTGTAGTTCCATTAGGGAAGGATTGATTAAGGAAGCGCCAGAGTTATTGCAAGTTAGAGTAGAATGGCCAACTAATATATATATATATATATATATATATATATATATAATATATATACATATATATATATATATACATATATATATATATATAGATATATATATATATATATATATATATATATATATATATATATATATAAATCATATAATCACGTTATCCCAGTCCTACCTTGATACCTGCCTGTGGGTGGATCTGCAGTCTCAAACGGTTGTATGTTCGTCAGTAACGTCTCTGTAGTATATATATTTGGGACTTCTAATATTATGCATCAGTCCTTCGTCAATGGCTTGGAAATAAAGTCGAAACCGGTCAGGACCTACGCCCCGCCTCTTATTTTTCATCTGTGGATATGTGTGATTTTAATATATATATATATATATATATATATATATATATATATATATATATATATATATATATATATATATATATATATCTATATCTATATCTATAGATATATATATATATATATATATATATATATATATATATATATATATACTATATATATATATATATATATATATATATATATATATATATATATATATATATATAATGTTTGTGTATGCACATTTTACTCGATGAATTACATGAAATGAGGATAAAAGAAAAATTTTGGAAATTTTCTCTTTTACACACTCAGCACGAAAATAAATAATCTTGTTAATCACGACGCAGCAACTTTTCATGCCTTGCCTCCACCCCTGCCCTGACCTGACCTTATTTTCAAGAGCGTTACTCCCAGCAACTATCCGCCGTGGCAACATCTGGAGGGTAGTGACTCTGACATGGTGTCCTTAGATTTACTGCCGCTGCTGCATCTCTTAATTACGGGTAATTTATGTCCCGGCAATATACGAAGGATTAAAACGGCAATTAAGGTTGATTTGTGTACGGGAAGGTGACTGGTTGACTCGTCATTCGCTCAGATGAATCTTTCCCGTTCAGTATCGCTTGGTTCGCTTGTCTAGCTTCAAGCGATATATTATTTTTCATAACTCTTTCTTTATCTGTTTACCCGACGTAATGCTTTTTTCGAATGATATGCCTTAGGTACGTTTCCTGGTAATTGTTAGACTGGAAAATTTTTTACAGCTGTGTATGTGCAGTGTCAGAATGAGATTGAGATTGAATTGGATTGTGAAACCATATATAAGCAATGAGTGAAAGACAATCAACTAAAAGCCAGAATAAAAGCAAACAAGTTTTCTGTTCAGCGTATAAGCAAGGCAACCGAAAATAGATCCATCTTTCGGTGGTCCAGCCACAGCCCGTGAAACTCAGCCGGCCATTGTGGCCTGTGTTGAGGCACGATCATGGCTAACTTTGACCTTTATAAAATAAAAACTACTGTGGCTCAAGGTCTGCATGCAAGTTGGTATGCTTGATGGTTGGAGGGTGGATAATTACCAGCAATTTGCAGCCCTCTAGCCTCAGTAGCTTTTAAGATCTGAGGGCCGACAGAAAAAGTTCGGACGGACAAACAAAACCATCTCAATAGTTATATTTTAAAGAAAACAAAAAAGGCAATGCCAAGAACATAGTTTACTCCATTGTGTATCTCTTTTTCGCTTCAATTTCTCAGCCGTTTCACATTTTCTCCCCCTATTATCCACTTGCTATTACAAACAGTTTCTTCTTCCATTCGCTATATTGAGATCCTGACTGAATTCCGCCATTATAATCCTCTGTACTTGCTACACTGATTTTGATCACTTTCCTGGAGGAGAGATTGACAATTGTTATGTAATCATGAAAGTAATTCTTAGGTCTACTGTTAATAAAGCATTAGTGATAAAATACAGCAGACTAATCATATTTATCCATGTAAAGTGACTCAGTAGCACTCATGCAGCAATGTATGCTGACAAATCTATAGAGAGAGAGAGAGAGAGAGAGAGAGAGAGAGAGAGAGAGAGAGAGAGAGAGAGAGAGAGAGAGAGAGATCAGGTAAATGATCCAGTATCTGTCATGTTCGAAAGAATAAAGATTTCAGATTATCATTGTCGAGCTTCAATTGATAGATAATTAGTAGTTCATAACTCTTTCTTTACCTGTTTACCAGACGTAATACTTTTTCGAACGATATACCTTAGGTACGTTTCCTGTTAATCGTTGGACTGAAACAATTTTTACTGGTTTGTATGTGCATCGTCAGAATAAGACTGAAAGGTACACAAAAATAATCAAGACTACATATAGTTCATTAGATTTAAATGTGATTGTGACGTTTAGCAATGCTATTGTCATGAAAAATTCATGAGTGTCAGGTCCTTAGTTTTATATCCCCAGGAGAACAAGAATAAGAACAAGAACGAGGAAATCAAGAGCAGTAATTAGAACAAAAACGAAAACAGCACAAAAAGATCGGGACGCTGATAAATCAAGAAATCAACAAATAGCATGTGCAAAAATAGTACAAGAACAAGAAAACAACATCAACGCAAAGAACAAGAACAGCAATAACAATTACAACTTAACAGTTTTCCGTGTCGAAAATGAAGACAGTGGTTACAGGTCCACAATAATATAGCATGTGAGTATATGGTCTTTAATGGATATTAAAAGCTTTCAAACCTTGTACTAGGTTCATCTTCAGTACAGCATTCGAAAGCTTTTATTATCCATTAAAGACCATATACTCACATGATATAATATTGTGGACCTGTAACCATTACCAGTTATTATTACAATAATGATTAAAAAAAAAGTACTGAGGGTGGAGTTTAAATGGCAATTCTGCTGATCATCTTCTGTCATATCTCTATCGTAACCGGATAACCTCTGCCAATTATAACTTCGGTTAGAGAAGTTATATCGGCATTAACACCACTGATGACGACAACTTGCGAACTCTGCTTGCATTTGCTCACTGCATGTCGCCAGCACTTGCCACTTTGGCCCGAAATCACCGAATGGCGTATGAAGTACCTCTCGCCACCTCTCACCTCCCACTTTGATGTTGCAACCGCGTTGGACTGGTTAGTATGAATGTCACTTCTGTTTAAAACGATAATAACAGTAATAAAAAGGATATAGGCTGACTCCAAAGGTCACACTGACGTCATTTACTTCTAACGTGAAGCCACGAAGACCTTTTAGCTTGTAGATTTCCTTACAAACTTCTTTGGACATTCTTACTTCCGTAAGCATTAAATCCTGACAGGAATCACATGGAGAAACCGTAACCCACAAGGGGTTATTTGAAACTCACTCTAACCGAAAAGGCGAGGGTTCGAATCCTGCCTGGGAAGATGAGTTTGCTCTTAAATTTCCCGTTAGAAGTTGGAATTTACAAAAGTAAACCTTTCCAAAAAAGTGTGAGGGGTTAGATTATTCAAGAGTTCTTCTGTCCTGGATTCTTGCAATTTCAAATAGTTAAGTTAGGAGTCTATTTACAGCAGTTAAGTATTACTAGTAAAAAAGTATACATTTATATTGTGGATCATTTTTTTTCCATATATCCTAACTCAAATTCGTCATGTTGAAAAGAGAAAAAGGGTTTGCAGGTATTCTGATATTAGCTTTTATATTTGTCTTTTATTGAGTATCATTTTTTTTAGCGCGTTCATTTTTTTAAGTTCCCTTTGTTCTTTAAGTTAACAAAGCCCAATGGACAAAGGGAAAGGGAAAGAGGAGAGTATTAAATCGATCCTGAAGCCGTGCAAGTCTCCTGTTTGTTTACGTCCCTTTATAGTGAGTTGACAAACAACACAAACACACTGGATGACGGCGGTTATTTCTCTTTGCGAAGTGCTTAGAAACGGAGAAACACGGAGACACAGATGGGGGTTGGAGAGAGGAGTGTTAGGAGCAGACTGTATCAGGTTTCTAACCAGAAGCCTTACCAAATATTTATCTACTTTATTATTTTTTTTTTTTAGGTACATGGAGCTTCCCCAATCTGTCTGGAAATTGCACAAAAGTTATATCGTAAAAGGGTATTTTTTTCAACAAAGATCAATCCTATCCTCATCATCATCATTGCTGGTTAGCGTATGTTTTGTTTATTAACCATTATTTCTTACTTTCTAGTGCTTTAATCATTCATATTTTCTGTCTTTGACATTTTTCTCAAATACCACATGATTGTGATAATAAACTGGTTTCCCAAGGAATTTTCCATCAAGCAGTCATAACATTAGCCAAAAAAAAAAAGTGGCTATCTTTTCAATGAATTTGGTTGTATATTGAATATATTTCTTTTAAATAAAATGATCTCACACATAAGTATCTTTGCTCTACAAAACGACTAATATTCACCAAATTGGCGACGGATTAAGGAAGTACAACAGACCTAAGCAGTCT
>NC_087203.1:102655421-102662921 GCF_015104395.2 Macrobrachium nipponense
TTTTTCTTCCCTAAAGTACAGTTTCCAAGGGATTTCTTTGTAATTGTAAGATTTTAGTTGTAATAAATATTAAGTGTTCGTTTAGTCTCTGTATCCCCCTCTTTGAGGAATTACTTTGAATTGTTTGCGTTCTGGTTATGAGTCCTACTCACTATCATAGTGGGTAAGGGCTTTAAAGTGGATCAAGAATCTCTGAACTCATCACCATCTCTTAGAGTTCATAACTATATATACACATATATATATAGTATATAATATAATATTATCAATAATAATAGATATATATATACATACTAATAGAAATAGATATATGATCTTAAACAAGAGTGAGTCACTCAGATAGTTAAGGATAATGATTTTCCAATATAGGAACTCTTGATTCGGATTACATAAAAAAAAAAAAATCAATAAATATGGTTCCTCGTTAAGACCTAATATATCTGTGGATAATATATGCAAATGAGAATCTCCCTCTTTAGGATCATAATTTTATCATTTGACTTTGACTTCTGGGTTCAGGTAATGTGAGTGGGTGATATATGGCAGTGACAATATTTGCTCATTAGCATTCGATATTATCAGTGGATAATATGAGCCGCGGAGGGTTTCCTCTTTGTTTAGGATCTAATGCCTGCATAATATGGCCAAAAGATTTTAAAATGCCACTGGATAACTTGTTTTAGTTTAAATGGATGTCTGGAAGTTTTGCTAGTCTCCTTTAGTATCTAATTATGCTATTTGATAATATGTGATGGTTATATAGAGCCAGAAATAAACAAGGGATGTTAACGGAGTTCTTGCTTGATAACTTCCTGGTGATTTTCCCCAAACGGAGATAAATGAGCACTATAACAGTTTTGCCCAATTAGACAAAATTTTTAATCTTTCTTATTCCATATGTGAAAAATGCATAGTGCTCTAAAGTTTCTAGTCAAGAATATATATATATATATATATATATATATATATATATATATATATATATATATATATATATATATATATATATATATATATATATTTAGTACAGTGTAAGTACAAGTAAGTGGGTATGCCATCTTCAATATTTATACAAAACAAAGGTCCCTGATGTCTTGGTATACACTTCGGAAATGGAGTATTATTAAAGAGGAAGGCGATGCAACTGACTAGGGGATAAGCGAAGGAAAAGGAGTTTGACAGCACTGAGACTAATTCTGAAGGCGTCGACATCGGAGAACTTGAGGTTGAAACTCGGGTCGTGTCCTCAAGTGATGTTAAATAGATTGGCAGCCTGAAGTTTGGCGAGTGGCCGCGTATACGTTTGTGTAACTTCCATCTGGCGTTGCTTTGCATCACTTGCTCCTTAACTTGAAAGAGGCCCAAGACGAATCAGTCAGTTAACTCTATTGTTGGGCCTCGTATGTGTCAGTGCCCTCTACTGGCTGCTCTAGCAGCAAGAGCCCGTGCCAGCACAAGGGTGGCTTAATCTTCAACAAACAACAAGTGACAGTGATTCATTACCTTATGGAAGGAGTCCTTGCATTGGATTTCTTCTCCTCATTTCGCTTTTTTTTTGGGGGGGGGGGGTGGCTTAACTCTTATCAGTATGCCTGAACATTGTAAAGCTCTATTGCCTTCTTTCTCCTCCTCTTTATCTTTTACTACTTTCTCCAATATTTCTCCACTTCGTTTCGACGCTTGCTTGTCAGTTGGTTATTTTTATACAGTTCTCTTAGACAATTATTTCGTTTGTCTTTTTGAAGTGATATTTGAGGTGCAATTGATTATTTTAAACAAAACAGGCAGTTTTTTTGTTTTTTGTGGGGGGAGTATATACTGATCAGTCCACTATCTAACAGGCTCATCGTTTTATATTGGTAATCACAGTAATCTAATGACTTACTTTAAAGATCTTTTTTGTGTTTCGTTTCGAATAGAAAACAAAGAAGCGAAAAACAATGTTTGTCATTCTCTGTAGGATGAAGGAGTAGAAGCAATTATACTTTAGAGTTCTCCCCATCCTCCCGAAAAAGAGCAGATGATATATCACTTACGAAACTAATCCCTTAATTATGGCCAGAACAATTCCAGCGGTATGCTGAGTAATTGACTGGAAAAAAAAAGTATTACGAGATATTTGTTTACCCAAACGTTGGGTGAATAAAATTGATATGTGTTATCTCCCAACCGCACCCATATCAATTATAGGTAAGATACCAGAAGGCATATACCATATATCGGAAATATTACTGTATTTTCAATATTCCAGGATTGGGGATGCCTGTGAATTATATAAGTGATGTATACTAATGACTGTTAATTTCATCCACAGTGGTTGCGTTCACGGCATATCGGCATACAAAAGAGCCCTCTTATATGCTTTGGTAAACTGCAAACGAAATATCAATCAATCTTATTACTCTTACGGTTTAAAAAATCACGAAAACATTATAATAATAGATTCACCAAGGGTTGAGGAGATAACAAATCCGACAAACAAAATCAATATTTACTCAGTATTTGTGCGGTTAGTTTTTTAGTTGTCCAACAGGAGAGGAAATAACACTGTTGGTTTAATCGATTGGGCGTAACATCTGGGCGAATAGTCATCGTCCTAGAATGGTACGCGTATATCTAGAAGCATCATTTTGTTAAAGGTGAATATTTGCATCGAATTATCAAGAATTTTGAATGGTAATGTGAATATGAGTTGTCACGTACCCGGGGATACTATGACAAAAATCCTGACAAAATAGTCAGTGATCAACAGGATATCTGTCAAAAGACTGATTAAAGTATGACATTTTAGAGTATTTCCAAAAAGTGTAACAAACTTAGCAGGCAGGCAATAAAGATGATATTGGACACTCCTCTTCTTTTGCCATGTTATTAATAATGATATCGTATTATCTGATGGGTCTATCTTTTAATCTTTGTTTTATTTCTTTAATCTGTTTTATTTTCTCACAGATCTAAATTCCTTGGTGCCTTTATAAACTACAGTAAGAAATTTCTTAGATATCCTTATTTTTCCCTCATAACGCACCTAAAATTACCTGGTGTATTTATAAAAAAAAATTGCCTTCGTATTTTCAGTCTTGTGCTGTATCACATTCCTCTCTCCGCCAGTTCCTGCCTTTGTTTCGCATCTAGAGAACAAACTCAATTATTATTCTCAATAGAGACTGATATATTAATTATGGCACGTGTGGGAGGGGATTCTGGTGCCATCGTTCCCGCATCTCTATATAATTAGAGGATAAATCCAGGACAGACGCTGCGTCACGAATCTTGAATGGCATTATTATGCCATGAAACCCAGACGCGCTGCTTCCTTCAAACCCATTTTCTGTATATCTGTATGTCTGTCATTCATTGCATTTCGGCTAAGCTGGGAAATCGCTGGAATTGCTCTCTTTGCAGTGTTTGTGCTTAGGTACGTACATTGTCTTGTGCTTGTTAATAATGAATTCGAAGCCAATTGCTTTATTAGTGTGATGGCAAAATCGGATATGTTGGATAGTAATTGTCTTTGAAGTTTGGCTATAATTCCAAATATATTATTTACGCAGCTACGTGTAAGCTTGATCTTCTTATTGCCTTAACGTAGCCGTTCATTGTTTATCCAGAAAAGTTTTTTTTTTTTTTTTTTGGTTTAATGTTGAAATCGGCATGTGTTCTAACAATGGGATCACAATGTCGGGTAGGAAATTCTCTTGATTGTACAAATTATTATTTTGCGTTTATAAATCGCATTACCTTATCAGTCTTCTAAGATCGCTGGGCCTTTAGAGTGGATCGTTTCCAAAGAATTATCAAAACCTGGCCGTTCTTGCAAAACATCCTTGAAAAGAGAGAGCGAGAATGTTATCAGAAAGCTTTCAATGGAATTCCTCAAGTCCTTTGATGTCTTCCCGAGTTCAAGGTTAATTCTCTTACTCCAATTTGGAATATCGTTGGTAAGTAAATTTGTACACAATATTATTCAGTGACTCTTGCAAAATGTGTCGAAATTTGGTCATTGACCGGACACCGTCCACTTGAATTTTCATAAATCTTTATCATTTTTAAACCTTTTAGTGAGCTTAATAATATGCCAGTTTTGATGATTTTTTCTATATAAATAAGGCAGACAAAGGGGGTGTGAAAGGTGGAGTGACTGAAATGAAACGAAGTGCAATTTCCAGACATCCAAACATTTATGGTCTTACTTTTATTTCAGTTCATTTCATAGATTTCAATTCAATATTTTACTGGAAAAGTCGCATTTTCTCTCTCTCTCTCACTTATTGATATTCCTAATCGACGCACCCAGACAACTCTAATTCCATAAAACATGGACCAAAACTGAAAGTAATTGGCTGGCTAATTTTTTTATAATTTACGCTCTCTCTCTCTCTCTCTCTCTCTCTCTCTCTCTCTCTCTCTCTCTCTCTGTATCTATGCGCAAGCACGCAAACAAGGTTTAAATATCAGCTGCTATAATAAATATGATTACTATATTACGACAAAGGGATGTAAATATTTATAAATAAAACGTGTTTAACAATTTGCATTCACTAAATTGATATATAACTTTCACCGGGTTTTATTGTAATATATATCAATTATTCGCTTTAGCTGCTCGGACTTTTTGCAGTTTCTTGTACTCTAGATTTCTGTCCCGTAATTGGATTGGAATTTATTTGAAGAGAGATTTGACCTTTGGATCTGGATGCTAAATCCACAATTGGTAAGGTCTCAGTCAAGTAAGGCTAAGCCAGCATAAGTATTCTGTAAAAACTGGGCAAACATCTAATGCAATATTCAATCATTTAAGTGAAAACAACCACTGAATAAATTGTTGGGTTGGTAGTTCAGTAATTGCAAGGTCAAGAGATGTCTTATCACGAAATCTTTTAGAATCTGCTTTAATACAACTTACTTTTCATTGTAATTTCAATGTTAGTCGTGGCCTTTTTCATTTAGACCCTTGTATTTGTAACATGTTTAAGAATGACCTCAAAGATATAATTACAGACTTAAATAAAAATTAGTTGCCTTAGAGTTATCTTCGTTGTAATGTATGTCTGACATGTATTGTGAATATGTATTGTGAATATGGTTTTGTTTACCAAGTTCTGAATAGCTGTCACCTATAATCCTTTAATTGTCTTGTCCTAGCATCTGAGATGATTGTCTTAAACCTTTAATTGCACCCATTGTTTATGCTTGTTTGGGAAGGTTACTCATCTCCCAGGTGTGTCGGATTCTAGGTACTAATCTCTTTATAATCCCTATCTGTCAGTTATACGAATCTTCTTGTATTGTCTTTTTCCTCATGTATGTCAGTTTCTGCTTAGTAAAGGACGTTTAACGTCGAAAGGTCTCGCAGATTCTCCTTCGTTTATTTTTTCCTTCGTGGCATATATCTTTATTTATGGACTTATCACGTTCCTAACTTTCGTGATTCAGTTATACATATATATATTAGTATGTATGATGCTCTTTAATCTCCGGGTCGCGTCGTGTACTGATTCGGATTATAAATGTTTACTGCTATGATCCTTTTCGTATAAAGTCTGCAAATTCTCTCTCTCTTTCACACACACACACACACACAGTAGCGTATTCATAAAAGTGACAAAAACTTATAACCGTAAAAATAAATAACGTTTATCCCTTTTCATTCTGTCTTCCCTTGTTTTTCAGAGTGAGAATCACTAGGAAGCAAACTATTGTTATTATTATATAACTAGTTTTTTCTTTTGGCTTTCAAATTATTAAGAATGGAAAAAGAAAAAGCAAATCATTCGCTGGAGAAAAACTTTCTTCTTACACATCCAGACAGAGGGAATAGAGTATTATGTTGTGAGGAGATTGTTTTTACATTTAAAGTTCATTTTCGTTCGAGATGATTTTACATATTAAGTGTAGTTTAGAAGACTTCCCATTTTAAGAGGATTTTAGAGGATGATTTTGAAAATTAGCACTAAACCCTCCTTAACTTCCTTTGTAAGAACGCTCGGATTATTCCTGTTACATCAGTGCATAAAACTAATTGTAGTTTATAAGAAGACTATGAACTATTACTTTTGGTAAGGCCATATTCTTTTCTGTAATACGCTGGGATTAAATACAATGTTTTAGCTCTGATTGCGAGTTATTCTCCGAGTGATGGTTTTATTTTCAGGAAATTAATTCACTTTCGTGTCCTTTTACCTTCCATTTCATTTCTTAATTTTTTTTCTATTTCAATAAGATACTTAAGCAAGCGCCCTTAGTGTTTATGCCTCTTCAGATTGTTGGTGTCAGTCAACCGTATACTGTTCAGGAGCCACTTTGCCATACTGCTCAGTATTTTGTTACCTTCTCTGTAACAGACTAGTTATAGTACATTCACATCAACCGTGCATTTGATGTCTAGGCCCGTCCTTTACCACGCTCTTGATTGGCTGTTGATAAGCCAGTCCTAGGGCTGAGAGAGAGAGTTCACATAGGTAGGGTGTGTGTTCCTCCTCTCCGGAGGGATTCGTCTTTCAAACGTATGCTGCAGGAGAGGTGGAACACACATCCTGCTCATGTGAACTCTCGAGAGGGTCTGAGAGTTTCCAGTCCAGTGAATGGCTTATCAAGAGCCAATCAGGAGCGTCGTAAAGGACTGGCCTAGACGTCAAATGCACGGTTGATGTGAATCTACTATAGCAGTGTTTTTGTTGCTGCTGCTCCTCCAGGCTGGTAAAAAAAAAAAAAAAAAAAAAAAAAAAAAAAAAAAAAAAAAAGTACTGCAGGACCATAACGACGAGCTGTCTTAAAAAGGAGAATTATTTTCGCATCAATTCTGGTAACGCTGCTCTTTGGCAATTGGGATTGTCACTTTAATTAATGTCAGTTCAGACTTGCTAAATATATATTGTTCATTTTTCTCATGTAACTGCTAGTCATACCAGCAGTTATAGATTTGCACGGGGTAAAGATGATTAGAGAATGTGAGGTGTAAACATTTCAGCTATGCCGACCTTTTGCTTTCTTAGGGCAAGTTCAGGCTGCCTCAGACTCTAGTGGTCTGAGACACTCTTACGTCAGTGCCCAGGCAACAGTTGTAAATATTGAAAAACGCGTTAAATATATGCAGCAACGGCATATGTGTGTGTGTACATATATGTGCATATATATTACTGATAAAACACCCTTTAGAGGGAGGCAGTGGATTCTAGAGTATAACGCTGTACTTTACTTAATTTGTCTATGTACTACATGGGCACTATTTACTATATATATATATATATATATATATATATATTATAATATAGATATAATTTATATATAATAGATAAGATAAAGAATAGAATAAGATATATTAATATAGATAATAATATATATATATATATATTATATATATTATATTATATATTATATATATATATATATACATATATATAAAGATAGATAGTAGATATAGATATATAGATGATCTTATAGATTAATTATATATATACACCTATATATTATATATATATATATAGAAAATTTTTATAT
>NC_087203.1:102667921-102672921 GCF_015104395.2 Macrobrachium nipponense
CATATATATATATATATATATATATATATATATATATATATATATATATATATATATATATATATACATACATACATAACAAATATAGGTTTTTGAATATAAAGGCCGGAGGGATTCTCAAAAAGATAAAACTGTAAACATGTCAGATGTGAATGCTAAATATTGAAAATCCATTGAAAAGTAAATGGATTTTACTACATAAATAAAAAAAATAATGCGTTGGTAAGATAAATTTATAGTCTGTGGTGGGATTTCACCAAGAAAATAAACGTAGAGTTAATTCATTTTGCTGTGATTTTAGATGTGATTATAATTTGGTACATTGTTGTCTTTTCGATTGTAAATTGTTATTCGAAAGTGTGTATATTTATTTGTTTTGTTTAAAAGTACCACGTTTCGTTTTTTCTGTGTTTAGCCGTTCATTCAAAACTCATTTCCCATTACTTTATTTGTTGTCATATGTTTAAGTTTTATTTCCTTTTACAGGTAAGTTGTACGAGAGGACGTAGATATTTAAAGATTGTTGTGTATGGTAAATGGATCGACAATTGTAAGGTAATTAAAATTAGCATAGATTGTCTCATTTCCGTATTTCAAGAATTGTTTACATAGTAATTGCTTTGTTACAGACAGTTGTGCTAATCGCTTTTAAATGGCGTTTCGTGTGCGTGTGGGTGGGGAGGGGGGGGGGGTGTTGCTGGAGACGTTATGGTTGCCTGTTTGGAGATGAGCATTTAAGGCTGATCACATATACGACTAAGATAAACTCTATAGGTCTGCCGACGGCGATTCTACTGCAACAAAAGAAGTCTAATTAAAAATTCACATCTTAAAATGACTCGCTTCTACCCACTCAACAAAACTTAACACTCCGAGCCCTGCCAGGATCGAATGAGAGTCGAGAGCTAAGGAAAATACCTAGAAAATGGGGAAATGATGGAAATTCCCTCTTCACACCTCTGAACGAGACTGTAATTTGCATTTGAGCCATTTCTGATGTACAATAATTGAATCTGCATAGGATTCGGTTTGTGAGTGTCGAATCCCATTTCACCGGTCGGGTAGACCGTTGTTGCTCAGAAGAGAGGCTGCTGATTTTATGTTTGAGTTAAAATTACATGCTAGAAATATGTTTCCTTAAAATTTACATAGTGGTTATGGTTAACAAGGGTTTCTTGGTCATTAACATCATCATCATCATCATCATCATCATCATCGTATCATCTATAGTTGACTTAATTATTCCCAAAGTTATCTGTTAGCACACGTTAGGATTGAACGTTGAACAATTTTGTATTTTAATATAACTCATAAAGTCTTCAGTATACGTTTTCTTTATTTCACGTTACTTCACTTTCAGTTATAAGTTATTCTGTTATTAGTTATTCTGCTTCCAACAAAAGGACAGTCACACACTTTATGGAAGGTCTGATGTGAATTATCTCAGATTATCTGTGGTAGATAGATAGATGCGTGAATACACACACACACACATACATATATATAATATATATCTATATATATATATATATATATATATATATACATATATGTATATATATATATATATATATATATATATATATATATATATATATATATATATATATATATTTGTATGTGAGTGTACTTTCATCGGAACACATTACCTTTCCACTTGTGAAAAGTCATTTTGGGTGAGGTTGCTTGTGCTATTTCCTTTCCCGTCCCGAACACAGCTCACCACAGTCGACTGACCACCAAACACATAATTCTATATACAATTCAACTGAATCACAAATGGGAGCGGATAAAACGCAGTTCTCTTAGTATGCAATGATATGCAAATAAAAATGATCAGCGAAAGAGCTTTAACAAATCACAAACGAGTCCGGTAGCATATTCATAATTGTTTTTTTGCATTTATCACGAAATTAATATTGCTATGATTATCAGTACCTGAATAGTGTACGAAAGCTGCTGTAAATAAGGTAACTTTTTAAATAATTCTCACCGTCGCAATGCTACCGGCCCTTTTGACTGGGAGTTTAATTACGGCACCTGTGTTGTTTTTATATCTAGTGGTAGGGCGTCCATTCCGGAATGATTTTCGTTGATTTTCCTCCTCTCCTGATGGATAGTAAGGCTAGTAACCCTTTGATATCATATTTCCGTGAATGGACGAAGTCTGCATTATATTTCGATTCCCTCATTCTATTGGCTTTGTCAGATTGGTGAAAACAGGGTAGCAATGTGAATTCGTGCATACGTAGGTACTTCTACATGTTTCTTCGATATATTTTGATGGTAAAGTTTACATCTCGAAGCGACGTTGATAGTTAACTAATCTAGAAATAAATGGTTTTGAGAGGGACAGGAGATAAATCATTTAGATACCCCGTGGAAAGAGCGCCGTGGATAATTACTTTATTATTGAATGAATGCAAGCGACTGGGTGGTTCTTACATTGTGGGGTTTCGGGTTGCATCCTGCCTTCTTAGTAGTTCATCACTTTTCTCACTGTGTGTGGTGTTTCTAAGAGCACACTCTTCTGCATGAGTGCTGGAGCTACCTCGGCATCTAGTTTTTCTAGTTTCCTTCTCAGGGATCTTGGGATCGTGCCATTATTCTTATAATTATTATTGTTATTTAAATCACAAGCTGTGAAGGTTGAGCCGCAATAGCGAAAGTTCGTAATAGGATGTATTCTTTCTTAGATATTTAAGTTAGCTATTTTCGTACGCAATCATTTTAAGAATTATTCTCCTTAATGTTGTCCACGGCTTTCCAGATTGTTGTATCATTTATTTTTAATTGATTTCCTCATTCTTTGGTTACGTTGCCTCGAAATGTCTTTGCGTATCGCACTGAGATCGTCATGTGCTTAAATAAATTAAGCTCCCGAACTTTTTATTTATTTTCTAAAGTTCAGATTTATTAAGCTTAGTGTAAAAATAATTGAAAGAAGTCTTTTTATCCTCTTTGTTTTCAGGAGCAATATGCCAGTAGCTTCTGTGTTATAATTGTGCGAACGTATTTATTTCGAGTGGATGTGTCGTTTCCAGTTATTGAATAGTGAGTCGGCTTCTCTCTCTCTCTCTCTCTCTCTCTCTTTGACCCTGGGATTATTATTCTTTCTCGTCTCTCAATCCTGTAACATCTATAAACTTCATTTCATATCCAATTCACATTTTTCTCCTACCCACAGTTTACCTTTACATCCGCTATCCTTAACTTGTCAGTTCACTTCTTCCATATTGGTGTAAAATTGCTAGAGGCACAACACCAGTCTTAGTAAAAACTCCTCCAACGAAAAAAAAGCCACTTTCCACAATTCCAGTGAAAGCATCGCGGTTGTTCTAAACACGAGACCTTAAATCAATGCTGCTACACGTGACATTTCTGTCAGAATTACGGAAACCATTCTCTAGTTCTCACATCATCCTTATCGAGTTGTTTGTTGTTGTGGTTTTTTTCTTTTCTTTCTTTTTGTCGCCTGCTTTCTCACTCTTTAAATAATGAACATGGAATGTGTTATTGCATACGTTTATAGTTATGGAAACGAATTGGGAAATTTATCCCATAATGTTCTGACTTAAACTGGATGTATGTATTTATATTTGTACATTCATATATAGTGCATACACACACACACACACACACACACACACACACACACAGTTAGGTATGGACAACAGAACTCGGCTATTTTCAACCATATAAATGAACATAACCATAGAATAAACTGGAATATGTCACGTGTAATTTATAGCAGCAACTGCCGGTACAAGAGTCAAATGATGGAATCGGCCTTAATAAAAGAGAAGCAGGTAATGAACATCTCAAAAGGGGCTTGGATATCAGATATCGTCGACGCAGTGTTCATTCAACCAACGCTTAAGAAGATTAAAGGAAGATTATCAGCGGGGGTGACCTAAATTGGCTTACTTGTGGACGAATCTCTTGGTATAAATACCACCTTTTCTGTAAACTTTTCTCATTCATATACCTGAAGAGAGAGACAGCAGTCTCTGAAATATAGTACTTTTTCTCTCTACATTTTGGTGGTGTTTTTATGGGCTCCTTTTATTAGATGGAATTCTGTTGTTACAGAACATTTTTACCAGTCATATATATATATATATATATATATATATATATATATATATATATATATATATATATATATATATGTATGTATGTATGTATGTATATTACACATATATCTGTATATATGAACAAGTATATATGTATGTATTTACGTATATATAATAAAACATACGCTACCTCATAAACAATAAAGGTATGACCTGGCAGTCACAAATATAGATAGAAATTCGTGAATTTGTTCCAGCATGTGCAAGAGTCTACTTACCAAGTGGACGAAAAAATCATTAATTTCAGGGCTTTCGCACCAGTTACCCCGAGTATGATTTCATCAGTTATTTATTCCGGGGCCAAACGGTTGGACAAGGAAAGCGATTTAACGCTGGTTTTGAAGGACGGCGTTCAAATACAGAGACATACTGCAGTGCATTAATATGCACCCTCCTCCCCTCGTCCCACAAGATGGAAATTAACTGCATTCTCCGGTTGCTTGATGCACTCATTTCTGTTAATGGGATTTTACCAGAAGAGAGAGAGAGAGAGAGAGAGAGAGAGAGAGAGAGAGAGAGAGATCACTGATTACGTAACGTACTTTTGATTATGGTTATTAAATCTTGCAAGAAGTTTATCTTGTCTTTTGCTAAGAATTATGCTTACTTAGTTCGCCCGCAAATATCTTGTAAATAGCGCTGGAGAGAAAACTTAAAAGTGATTTTAGTGTTTTAATTTTAAAGCGAGAAGAGTGACTGTGGCTATTTTATAGAAATTGATCAATAAATATTTTTATAGAAATTATTTAATATAATATTGCCAGGGAAATGGATTATTAATAAAACATGGACAGTTTATTGAGATCATTTAACAATTTTTCAGTTCCAAGTTTCATTCAATTCGCTTCAGAATCCGTCCTGTTT
>NC_087203.1:102677921-102738604 GCF_015104395.2 Macrobrachium nipponense
TAAGAATTACCATCGTTTATTTCAACTAGTATCGCTTGTAGAATGAAATTCAGTGCCACATTTCAGTTCGAATAACATACCAAAACTTTTGATGTTACCGCCATGTAACATAGTCTTAGATAATAAATTTTTCATGCTCAGCCAGAGGATGTCCATATTATAACGTCTGTTACATATATTCTCGTATTGTTTATTGTCCACACCTAATGCACCTTTCTTTCAGACTATTGTTCTAGCAAAACATTCATTTACTTGTTTACATTCTCACGTCATATAATTTATTCACCCCCAAATAGTAGTAATTAAGGAACACATTTATTTCGTCTTCTTATTTTGTTTGGGCAGCACAGCCACCAATACTGTTAAATTCTGTCATGGTAATTCCCCAAAACATGGCATGCTTGTTGGTATGCGTACTCTGTTCAGTAACTTTTACCAGTTTGAGAAATTGCTTTGAACGTTGTTCTCACCATCAATAAGAGTCGGGTTCGATTCCCAATCAAGGGTTGGTTTAGGCATTGTCAGATCAAACCCAGTAAATTAGGTACTTTGGTCGTTAGATGAGTAATGTGTTTTTAACAAAGTTAAAACGAAGTTAAGCAGCGTGCTCGGACAAAGAGAGAGAGAGAGAGAGAGAGAGATACATACATATATGTATATATATGATATATATGTGTATGTATTGTATATTCTCAAAAACTCACAGCAGACGCACCTGACTTCATGATTTAAGCGAATACCACAGGAAAAATAATAATAGGCAGAAATTCGTATCGAGTGCTTTCGTCCTTTTAATGAGACATGTCTAGGCATAAATCTGTTAGCCAATCACTGGCCCTACCAGTGATTGTGTGTGTGTATGTATGTATGTATATATATATATATATATATATATATATATATATATATATATATATATATATATATATATATACATATATATATATATATATATATACATACATATATATATATATATATATATATATATATATATATATATATATATATATATATATATATATATATATGTGTGTGTGTGTGTGTGTGTGAGAGTGTGTGTGTGTGTGTGTGTGTTACTTGGGGAGCTTCCCGAATACATTTTAACAACAGGCCAGTTGAATCTCCTAGTCATTTGCCATTCATCATCCCTCATTCTGCTTCCTGTTGAAATTCACTGCTGTAACAAAAGAGAAACCACTGTTCTTGGGGCGTCAGACATCGGCTTCTCATGTTTTACAGGCCTCAAGCATCGGCAGACCATCTCTCCTGAGCGTTGCTCTGCATATAATTTCTGCCGGTGAGCGAAGTTCGAGATTTTCTTCATGGGACGTTCTTTTCTACGCTTTTTTTATTTTTATTTTTTTCCCCGATCCCCGTTTATCTGCCTAGAGCAACCAATGTGAAGTATAAATGTGCCTCGCTGTCGAACTCCTCAGCTCTAGAGGTCCTTTATTCCTCACACCTTTGGACTGAGGAACAGCCTCCCTTAAGAGGAAGTCGTGCAACTGGAACTTCGGAAGTTCAAGTGAAGGTGCAGTACATTGCTACCCTGATACTATTCTCCTTGCTTTTTAATACATTTTTATCCGTTTGTTAAATTATTCATTTATTTCCTTTTCTTTTGTTTAATAAGTCGGGTGTCTTCTTCTTTCTCTATTACCCTTTACCTCGTCTTACTTCTTCCCAATGAACACCATATTCTTTGGAAGATTGAATTTCAAGTCAGTGGCCCCTTTGGGCTTGTTCCATATGAATAGGTTTCATCCTCTGAATATTATTATTATCATTATTGATTCCCTTCTCATCCTAATATGGGATCCCAAATTCTCCGAAGTCTTCTGATGCCGTAATAGTGGGTGTTGCTGCTAGACTCGCTTTATCCCCTATTACCTTTCAGTGACCTTTCAGTGTAATATTCGCGTTAGTGCTTGTTTAGTGAAATATTCGTGACATTTGTTTAAAGAAACAAAGCTCTGTTTTATCTGTGAGGCATAAGTGAGTTTGTTTCCACAGTCGTACGTTATAGCTGTTGCAATCGTATTAGCGATGATGATAATTTGCATAATCGGTGCAGCTGAATTTATAAGTGTTACTTCGACCACCTCGATTATTATTATTGTTACTATACTAATATAAATGTATATATATTTATATGTACTATGTATGTATGTATGTATGTATGTATGTAGTATGTATGTATGTATGTATGTATGTATGTATGTGTTTCTGTGTGTTTAGTAAGAGAAAACCAGTGGGGTTTAAAGGTATCCGCTGAAACCTAGTACGTGTTATTCTTCGATTTTTTTATGCCATTGTGTATTGTTTTTGCGCTCTCTGTATGAGTTTGCGTTTGGTGAATTGGGTAAACCTTACGTCTATCGATCTGAAGTTTATGTAACTGCCTTGAAATGATAAAACATCGGAAATATTTGCACCTGTATTTATTACAGATAAAGTAAAGTAAGATGTGAGAAAATCTGGTTGCAGGTGGAGAAGAATCTTTTAACTTTACCGGGCGTGGTAAGTTGTTTATAGCTTTTATCTTTTGCTTTTATTTTTCATTTGCGTGTTGAAGGTTTTTCAGACTGAAAGAAGGGAAGGTGGCACGTGTCAGAAGTAGAATGATTCATTTGTTTGTGAAAAATTAAATAGAAAATGCTGGAAAAATATTTAGTAGATACACGACTCTCAACTTGGCTAGAGAAATATTATCTTGAAAAGAAAAATATTCATTGTTAAGAAGGGATTAAAAGGAAATTAAAAGTTCAAGCTTTTACCAGCTTAAGGCTAATACGTACTGGGCATTAGGAATAGATACGACATGAAATCTTTTGTAGCGTGATAGAGGTCAAGAGATACAACACTTCTTATATAGATCCTTGTACTCTTGGAGAGAGAGAGAGAGAGAGAGAGAGAGAGAGAGAGAGAGAGAGAGCAAGGAATGCGGTGCCCTGACAACCTGTCTTGTCCGTCCTTATATAAAGAATGGCGTTTATTGAACTGCGTCTTGTTTAAGGATCTTTGTCAATGGAAACGGATAGAGAGAGAGAGAGAGAGAGAGAGAGAGAGAGAGAGAGAGCCCTGTGTAAATTGGCTTGTTAGATACTTTCTAACCCTGTAATATTCAGACACTTTAGTGCCTTGCATTCAGTTTTAAAGTAAAATGTTTAATTTTTTTTACTCGCGTTATTTTCGTGGCGAATATGTAATCGTCAGAAAAGAGAACTCTTCATTTGATTCGTATTTTCATTTATAACTGAACGTTTTGATGTGTTATTCTTATCAACAGAGACAGAAAATTCATGATGCAGGAAACTGACCTGTCTGTTCACGCAACATTGGAGATAAAATAAAAAAAAATTGCAATAAAAAAGGGAAGGGGGTGGAGGGGAGGGGGAATAGAAAGTACCGGTCGATGCGGATGCGACGCTTCTAGTAAATGAAACTACACATTGGTTGTACACCAGAAATGATTTGCCGTTCGGTTTGGCTACTCACGTTGTAGCTGGAGCTTTCTCTCTCTCTCTCTCTCTCTCTCTCTCTCTCTCTCTCTCTCTCAATCACTTGTCACAACTTTATAGCCGACTTATCAACGGTTGCCGATTTGGAAGATGTTTTCATTCATTCTTTAGATAATGCATTGGTGATATGAACCCCGATGTTTCGAAGAATGCTGATGAGAATGCAGACATAAGCTTAAGTTTTTATTCTGGTATTTTTTTTATCTCCAAGAACATGGGACATGTTAATAGAGGTTAGAGTTCTATACTGGTATTATTTTGATACCCCAGACTAACGCTTTTAATTAAAAAAAATACATTGAACATGTGAATGTCCAAGAAACGGTCATAATCAACGGTGGTGTAGAAACACTTTCGGCTCATTCGCAAATTTCTCATTCAACATCTTTATATATACACAATTTCGATTTTTTCGGAAAATGTAAAAAGGCCATGTAACGTAACAAAGACTGCTTCTAGGAATGTATATTAATTGAGACAGATTTTGGAAAGTAAGTAGGTTGCGTTTTAGCACTAGTGATTTTCCTTCATCAGTTTGTTAGGGCTGCGGTTGATGCCCGGCCTAACCCCCATTAAGTCGATTTAACTTCTGCGTCACACCTACGCAGCACAGAACAGGGCAGACCCCGTAGGGTGGTAGCGCCGTCAGTGCACCGCATTCGATGCAATGTAGGCATTACTTAAGGTTCTATGCAGCGTCCCTTCGGCCCTCTAGCTGCAACTCATTTCATTCCCTTTACTGTACCTGCGTTCATTTTCTCTTTCTTCCATCTTACTGTCCACGCTCTCCTAACATTTGTTTCATAGTGCTTTGAAGTTTTCCTCCTGTAATACCATTCAAACCTTTTACTGTCGATTTTCGTTTCAGCAGCGTTGAATAATAATAATAATAATAATAATAATAATAATAATAATAAAATAATAATAATAATAATATCCTTTATTTCGGCTCAGGGCCATATACAATGAATATACAAAATACACAGTAACATACACAATCTAGATATATGAGACAACATGATAAGAAAAATGAGTAATCGGCACTTATCCACAAAATAGCTGAGGTAGCATAAAAGATAATAATCATAATACTGGTAATAACAGTAATAATATTGGTGAGAAAAAAATGCATTGAGAGTTATAACAGTTAGTGCACAGATTATATAACTTAAATTTCAACTAGAGACCTTAGGTGGTTACAGTAGTCAGGTCCATAGGGCTAAATACGAAAATTGAATGTAGAAAAAAAAAAACTTTAACATGATAGTAATCACAGTATTAATGAAAAAATAAAATAGCAGGCAATAAAATATAATAATGTGGACAAAAATCTGCAAATGGGGGGGGTACATCTTGCCAATACAGAGATCTTTTGGTACCTTACGGGGACCAAAGGCCCTCATTTTCCCATCTTTCCCACAATTTAGATCTTCTTGCTTCACTCCTTAGGATGCTTTGTCTGAGCGAGTTGCCGCTGTTTTCTCACTCGGGGTTACCAGACTGGACATTGTTCGCCTTACAATGATTTTTGAATTGTCCAGGTGGTTTTCTAAAGAAACATCTTGTGCTGGCGGAGTGGTAGCGTGGAGTGTTTGTGAGGCGTCTCAGAATGTCATTGTGCACGTCAGTGATACGTCTCATGGTCTCGGGTATAGTTCGTCCAGAGGGAACACCCATAAATACTGTAGCAGTACGAGCGGAAGAGCAGCAGTTTCACGTCTCGGTGACAGAAGGCAAACCTCCTTGCAATCATGTTGCCAGTTGCACATAGTTTACGACGCCTCTGTTTCAATGTCTGCCGTATCTTTAGGTCGTCGGTGATAATGTGACCCAAATACGGAAATTCGTGCACAAAATTCCAGCCGATGGTTTTCCGAGGAAATTTGTGGTTCTGCAATATGCTTAAAAGCGATCTCGGGAGCAGCGACATGCACTGGGTCTTGGTTTCGTTGTAGAATTATATCAAATTTCCTCTGCATATTGGCGGCAAGTGCCGATGAGTCGTTGGAGGCCATGCACTGATGGGGAAATCAGAACCATATCGTCGGCGTAACAGAGGTTGTTTATAGTGGTTTCATTGACGGTGCATCCGATTGGGAGTGAGTTCAGTTTGACATTCAAGGCATCTGTGTACGTATTAAACAGGTATGGAGAAAGAATGCTCCCATGCCGAAGCCCGTTTAGGGAGCCGAAGATGTACGATAACACGTTACCCCATTTGACACAGAATTGCTGTGTGGAGAACCAGCAATGTAAAATGCCAATTAGATATAGGGGTGTGCCCCTTTTATGCAGCTTCAGGAATAGCTTCAGGTAGTTTTACTCTGTCAAATGTTTTTTCTCACATCTACAAAACATAGGAAAACAGGAGAGGCTGATGATTGGTAGTAGTTCAGCAATTCTTTCAGTATGTAGATGCCGGTGTCGGTTGAGTGGTTTGCTTCAAACCCGAACTGGTTGTCAGTGGTGTGTAGAAAGGGGAGAAGTCTCACAAGAAGAACCGACTCAAGTATCTTCGATGCGATCGTTGTGATTGCAATTGGCCGGTAGTTGCCAGGGTCAGCTGCATCCTTTAGCTTGTTTTTGATTAATGGTATTAAGTGAACTAAGAGTAGGGAGTCTGGAAGAAACTGGTGAATAATTATGCACGCATTGAATAGGCAGCTAGCAAAATGTAAATTATCGGTGGCAGAATTTGAAAGCTTCTGCGGAAAGACCATCACAGCCGGGCGATTTATCATTAGGTATGCTGTTTATGGCATCGCTGATGTTACCTGGCGTAATACGGTCTGCAAAATGAAAGTGAATGTTGTCATTAAGGAGGCTATCTACATCCCTTCAGGAAGTTTGATCATTTATGCAATTCAGGATATTGTAGAAGTGATCGCCCCACATACTTGCGATAGCTTCGTCTCCGACTGCTTCCCCTACTCTCTGTGATAGCTTTTTAGTTTTGGGATTTAAGGACAGGATATCTTTCCAAAGACGAGGGTAATCACCAGATTCTAATTTCTAGACATTGCATCGGCTCTTAGTTGTTTTTCATTTAACCTGCAGTGCTTAAGAGCAAGTTTGAATTGCGCTCTCGCCTGCCTCATTAGTAATGCAGTGTGTCCTTCCCTCAAGCTACCATTTTGCCTCCACAGTAAAAACATTTCTCGTGAGTATGTATACAGATCTTTAACCAAGTCATTCCAACAAGGTATATTACGAGAATTACCTTGACGAAATTTATAGGCAGTCCTGCCCGAAGCAAGCATAGCGGAGATTATGTTCGAATAGAATTTATTCAGATCCCTCCTGTGGTGGTCATTTCTACATTTTGTGTTGTTACAAAGTAAGGCGTCTGCCGGTTGAACTATTGACCGCAACCTGGTTTCCGTGGTCGCCCTAAAGTATCTGGATTTCTGTTGGTTTTTAAACTCCCAGTTAACCGCTGGTGGGCGGTCAGTTAGTGGGTTCACGGTAGGGAGGGATGGGGTACTGAATGACACCTGTAATGGGATGTGATCGTAGCCCATTGCAAGATCGTAGCGAATATTGCAGGTCATAATAGAATCATGAAGTTGTGGAGATGTGATGCAGTGGTCCAGCCAGGAGGTTGTAATAGCGTCCGCTCTATTATGTACATATGAATAAGAGGAGGGAGGGAGGAGCATAACATCGCTAATTTGGAGAGCATGATTTTGACAGAAGCGAGTAAGTTCATTATAAAATTGTTTTGTGGGGTGAGAATTAAGGTCCCCTATTATACAGATATGATCAGCATGATTGAACTAATACTGGTGGTAACTCCCCTAGGATCATGCAGAAATGATCAAAATTATTGTTATTTTCCCATGGCATATAAACATTAATTATTAGGATTTTAGAGTTCCCTACTATCACTTGAAACCCCAGCAACCTGTCACTCCTGTAGGTCATCACCTTTATCATATTGTCTAACGATTTGTGCCATAGGAAAGAAAGTCCCCCTTTTGGGCGACCGACTATGATTTGATCTGTAACTTGCATCGATGAAGTCGAGAAGGTTCTGAAGTCTTCATGAATTGAATCGCAGATGACAAGGTCATGTGGCCAGAGGAGCGTTTTTTGCAATGCAATGATGCCGTTGAAACTTTTGCAGAACATGTTTAGGAGAGGAATAGCCATGGTTGTCCCAGTGCTTGGCATAATGTTAAAAAAAAAACAAAAAAACTTAGATATACGTACGTTAATGGGAATAGTGACGCGGTGCTGAATAGCACACCTGTTGACAGACGAACGTATTAGTTTAGAGCGTGACCTATGATGTATGACAAGTCAGTCGACTTTTCCTTTTATACGACTTTCGTTTTCTTCAGTGAGAGGTATTTAGGGCGAACCAAAATTAGGTAGACAGTAGATTATGATAAATATTCTGAGATTACATTATACTTTACAACATATTTGGTTATTAGATAACGGATTTTTATCTATGAAAGGAGAAACGCGATTCAGGCGACTTTTCACGAAAACCATTTCAGCTGCTTCAGAAGTCAAAGAGAATCATAGTAACAAGTCTGACGTAACAAGATGTTCTCAAACCCTTACGGGTGTGACTGACAGTATTTTGAACTCGAACTGAGAGAAATATTTATTTAGCTCGACGTCCTTGACCTACCGAGTCTTCTGATACGTATGACTATTGGCACAATCTTTTGTATAGCAGAAAATAACATAGGATCGTCTGCCACTGACAGCTTGTGATATGTTTTCTACGTAGAAGAGGGATGGAAGAAGGCTTTCATCTTGAGTTTTATCCTGCCTTGCCTTATATGTTATATATGTATATATAATATATACTATGTATGTTATATATATACATACATACATATATATATATATATATATATATATATATATATATATATATATATATATATATATATATATATATATATATGAGTAGGGAAAGAGAGAGAGAGAGAGAGAGATTAGGAAGAAAGTTTTTCTTTTATTCTCGCCAAATTTTAATTTAAAAAGTAGCGTTTTTGTCTTATGGTCGAGTTATTTGATTGTTAATAATGGTCCATGCAAGGTGATTAGCGTAGAGTGAAGAAAAATGAGTGTTGGCATATATATATATATATATATATATATATTATATATATATATATATATATATATATATATATATATATATATATATCTATGTGTGTGTGTGGTGTGTGTGTGTGTGTGTTCGCACTCATGTGTCTATCTACTATGTGCATGCTGAAGTGATTAGGTCAAGAGCTACGATGGGTTTCAGGTCAAGAGTCATAATGCGCTTAACGGGAATCGAAGTCGGCACTTCTGATGGGATCAAAGACCCTAGAATATTCGAGATTGCCCTATTGCCCCTATTTTCTATTAGCTTCTGGATTCACCATTTATTTCCTCTTCTTCTTGAATCGTGGCTTTACCTCGTCGAGGATTAAAGTTTCGTGAGCCAAGCTCATACGGCATTATGCCGAGACCACCGAAGGATAGTAGATCTGTTTTCGGTGGCCTTGATTGTACGTTGTACAGAAAACTCGATTGAGCCGAAGAAACTTCGGTGTATTTTTTACTTGTTACTTATTCATATGTGCCGGATTCTTTTCCCTTCTCTCTTGGAGTTTTTTCTGTCTATGTCCTAAGTTATGTTGCATACATGCTCCTTTTCGTACTCATAAAAAAGTTATGTATAACTCAGTTTAACCAGACCACTGAGTTGTTAACAGCTCCCCTAGGTTTTACCCGAAGGATTAGATATTTTTATGTGGCTTGGAACCAATCGGGTTCTAAGCAACGGGACCCTACGCTTATTGTGGAATCCGAACCACGTTATATCGAGAAATGAATATCCAATCACCAGAAACAAATTCCTGTGATTCCACGTTGACAGAGAGGGGAATCGAACCGGCGAATACCGAATCGGTAGGCGAGCACTTATACCACGCGTCCAACGAGGAACTGATTTTTTACTCTTATATAGCGTTTCTCGCTATATACTGTTTACTTTGAAATAGCTTCCTGTATGTGTTGTAAGTTTTCGGCTCTCTCTCTCTCTCTCTCTCTCTCGCTCTCTTATATCTCTCTCTATCTCTCTCTCTTTTATATATAATATATATATATATAAGATATATGTATATATATATATTTTATATATATACATATATATATATATATCTATATATATATATATGAAATAAATTATATATCTATATATATATAAAATGTGTGTATATATATAAATAAATAAATAAAAGAATAAATAAAATATATATATATATATATATATATATATATATATATATATATATATATATATATATATATATATATATATATATATATATATATATATTGCGCATTTCCGTTAAAGCTCCGCAGTTTCATTTCCATAATTCAGATATTTAGATTATGTATTCTGAAAAGCCAAAAGATGCCGGGTTTGTGTTTTGTGAACTGTTCAGGACTTTAAATTTTTTATTTTATTTTTATTTTGGTCACCGTCATAATTCAACTCTCGGAATTTATAATGTTTAAGCTATTATATAAAACCTCAGCTTTAATACTTTTACAGCTTCTATTCGACTGACTTTCTATTTAAGAGGCCAGTTATTTTATATCCGATTTTTCGTGTCGTTCCAGATTTAAGCGAATAGGCATTTTCTCATCCTTTTTCTATTATTGTAAAACACCATTCTCTTTATGGCGGTATTCCTCGACATTCAGTGACTTCGTCAAACAAACTTATTTTTAACCCTGATTGTGCCAATGCTGCACTCTGCCTTTTCACATTCTTCTCATGGTAACGGTCTTTTTTTCCTGAAACAAATCAGATACAATACACTTCTTTTCTTCTCTACCATATATATATATATATATATATAAATATATATATTATATATATATATATATATATATAGATATATATATATATATATATATATATATATATATATATATATATATATATATATATATATATATATATATATATATATATATATATACACCGAAATTCATTACCTCGAAAAAATTGGGATAAAGTCCGATAAGCTAGAAAATACTATTTTACCACAGTTAAAACAGATAAATGCCTTATAAACAAATATAAAAATATACCCATCACTGGAAGACGCTCACCAACACATTCGCAAATGAAGATTAAAAGCTTCTAAAAACAATAAAACATAACAAAACAAACAGTATGATTCCTAACCATGCAAACACACCAGAGGAGTGAAATGATCAAATCTCAGAGCATTGGTAAAGCGTTTTTTTATTTGCTTTGTAAATGAAGCACAGGAATTGAAGCGTTAGAGTCGACTGACGGTTCAACTTCAAGGTCTTAGGGAAAGGTAATTTTATTTGTTTATTTTAGATATACATAATAATCTATTTTTTATATACGTATCGGACAGTTTTTATATATTTTTTTATTTTTTTTATTTAGTGATATTAGCTGTTTTTACCTAGAAAGAATATTCTGTTGATTGTTGCAGTTGTTCGTAAAGTCTTTTCTTGAAATATGCATTTCTAAAGCAGGAAAAATTATCCGACGCATTAATTATGCGTTGTGGCTCTTTTGAAGGCACCAGCTGTACATGAGGCGGCTGGGTTCCCCCCTCAGGGGTTCCCGACCTTTTTGTTCTTATGTACCCCTAAGGTTTTGTTATTTTTAGATTCCTTTGTACCCCTAAAAATTGAGGATAAAAAAGAAAAACAATGAAATGGATATTGGGATATAATTTTATCATGAAATGGTAATAAGGAAATGTTTATAAGGAAATGGTAATAAGGAAATATTTATAAAAAAAACATGACATTTTGCCATCTAAATGCAGATAACGTCATGTATTGCACAGTGCTGACTATTCTCACATCCAATGTACCTCCTGAAGAGTGCAAATGTACCACTCCCCAGGTTGGGAACGTCTGTCTTACGGGAAAATCCTGTGTATAACTTGGCCTTAGAGGGGTGTAGGAAAGTAAGCTGTAGGAGTGGACATTTCACGGTAGGCTAGAGGCAGTTGACTATAAGTTCCTTGCTCCTACTAGTAGCTGGCTATAACTATATCAGTAGCAGCAACGAAATGGCTCAATTTTGTAGTTCGGATAATGTACAATCGACATATACTGCTTCATTTACAGACAATTTATTTTCTTACATGAATGCGATCCTACTTGTGAATATATAACCTTTTCTTTTCTCTCTCCCTCTCTCTCTCTCTCTCTCTCTCTCATTCTAAATTGAGAATTTGTAGCGGACATTCTTTCATTACTGCTTACTGGCGTTAGTTCGCTAGCATGTTCTTTCCAAAGTCAGCGAAACGCTGTGCTTTGCAGGACAGAGTTGCCGCACATACATTGTAGATCTCACTCGGGTGCCAAGTTCATTGGGTACGCGTCAGTTTGTCCAGAAGGCCGGGGGTAGGGTATATGTGAAGGGACTGCTCTAATGGAGGCGTGAGCTTTAAATAACTGAACAAGGGCACAACAACACCCCACTTGGCACTTAACGCAAATGACAGGCAACTTCGCTTTTACCCAGCTATTAACTTGGAGTGAGTACACAGTGGTTATGTATGGCCTCAATTCGGCGCGAATAGATTGAAATGGTAGGACAGTTTCACTGTTTGTGGAAACAGGTAGCTAGCTGTCTTATAGGTTTATGTTTTTTGGTATATAAATAAACTAAATGCATTCATACATACATTTCAACACAGCCATAAAAATTTAAATTTCTCCGTAATTACTTACAACTTGGGAGAATACTGCACAAAATTGGCTCTTGAAGTATAAAAATGAACGTGATCGTCTTAGGAAAAAAAAAAAAATTTAAGATGGTTGAGATCATAATTTCCACTGTTCTGTGACCTTATGTTGAACTTGAAGAAACCGTAGTGATTCTGGAATACAGGAGATAAGAATCTAGGCACTGCATGATTGGAAGTCATCGAAAACTGAAAATTAAAGAAAGACTATGAGAAATAACAGGAAACAAACATGAAACTGAATAGGAAATGAAATAGAATAGTAGAAATGATAGACTAATGAATGGGTAAATAATGCATGTACTACGCTACCGCTTGAGAATAATTACATACATATTCAGAGAGAAGAAATAAAGAGGAAAATAATGACGAAGAACGAAGAATAGAAAAGAAATCGAAAGCCAACCAAGGAGAGCCATAAATTAAATGCTAAAGGAAATATGAAGTGAATAATTGTCGAAAGAAAACAAGGGTGTTTTCTCTATAGGACTGTGTGCTTTTTCGCTTGCCTTATCATTTAATGAAGTGTTTCACTGCTTGCCGTTCTTTTCCACGGTTTTAATTGGACCCAAGTTTTCTTTAACTCTGCACCGGAATTCGTCCGTAGATCATGAATGATTTGTATCCAAATGGAACGAATATTTTTTATTGTTCAATGTAATTCTGAAGGAGCCATTTTTATGCATTATGATGCTTATTAATAGTGCATGATTGCTTTGTGAGCGTGTGTTGTTTGTTTTCATACATTCATAACATATATATAATATATATATCTAATTTATTTGAGATATTATTATAGATATATTATATTTATTTATATATATATATATATTGTGTGTGTGTGTGTGTGTGAGTGTGTATCGAACAAAAGGGCCTCCTCAAGGTAATATCTACCAATTCGTAAAATATTCATAGAATGCTCTCTCTCTCTCTCTCTCTCTCTCTCTCTCTCTCTCTCTCTCTCTCTCTTTGTAGCATGTTCATTTCTTGTTTAAAAGTCTTCCGTTGCTTTAGGTGTGATGAATTCTATTACTAAGTATCATAATACAGAAAATGCTCCTTCAGAATTACATTGAACAATGAAAATATTCGTTCCATTTGGATACAAATCATTCATGATCTACGACGAATTCCTGGGTGCAGAGTTAAAATTGCAGTGCCTGTGGTCCCCTAGTGTTAGTTAGCTTCTGTAAATTAATTATCTCGTCCTCTGTCTTTATGTTCTTCATTCACTTTCCACTTCTTCATTTTCTCCCTTTTCCTAAAGTCTCTTTATCGTCGTTCCCGAGTCATTTGTTTTATGACCTATTTTGCCAAATATTCCCTCTCACTAAGCGTTGTATCTCAGGCCTAAATGTCGTCCCATGTTTCGTTTTATTAGTGACTTCAGTATTTGCACACAATATTGCAAGAAACATGAGCTTTTTATTAATATGTTTTTCACTTTAGCAAGTTATTTCGGTACATAACAATTCGTATTGCTTTGTATGACAGCGCTTCTGATCTTTTTTTTGTTTATAATAATATGGTTCACACAAGCAAAACACGCTTGCATACTCTTACAGTTTGATAATACAGGTCATTTAATCGTCCTGACATATATACGGTAATTTGACAGTGCTTTTCATTAAACGTTATGAGAATTCCGAAGTGCATATTAGCTGGTTTCTGGGGAGAAAGAAAAAAGCTTTTAGTAGAATTAGCAGTATGAGCATTTTTCACCAGTGGTTACCGGCTTGTTGACATGGACTGGTGCATGTGTCAGGTTACATTCGTTCCTATGTTTGGAAACCAACGCTACATATCTGGAATTGTTTGGACTTGTATCGAGTTGTATAAAGAGTAAAGTACTTGGCGCCTACAGAATTAAAATCACAATGCATGTTACTTCCCTTTATTTGCCTGTTTAAGGTTGTTGTTCTGAATTCATTAATTAAAGGTGCTGATGAAACTATTGCTTTATTTATGGATCTATGCCTTAATCATAGGCCCCCAGTGAATTTACCTTTGTATTCATCCATGTATTTTCTCTTTTTCGTCGCCTGGTTATTTTTCATCCTGTTGATTTCAAATGGAAATGAATACTATGTTGTTTGCCTCATTGGGTAATTTATTGTCTAATCCTTATATATTCATGTAAGTGAAATGCCACGTCGACTTATCGTTATGAAATCACACCTCCTTTATTTCCTCTCCCTATATAAGTTTCATCTACCAAGAGACTTCCATAAAGTTTATTACATTTTCCCTGTGTGGCTGTAGCAGCTACGTGTATTTCGACGTAAATGAAAATGGTCCCTGGCTTTTTCTCACTTCCAGTAAATATTCGTATTATGAGGCCACAGTTTTTTTTTTTTTTTTTTTTTTTTTGCTCGATTGCGAAGCTTGCATTAGTGTACATCCCTCTCACACGTTTAAACGGAAACGTACTGAGTAACGCTTTGTTATTCATTACTTGTTCAGGCAACGATTTCCTTTGTGAATTTAATCCGGCGGCCATTGGGATTTGCGTATCATTAATATAAAGCATTTTAATTTTTAAATATCTTGAAACTATTCAATTTTTAATGACGTTTGACGGTGTAATTCGCCACAGCTGTAACTTGGAAAACTAAAAGTTTTATTTTTATTTTTGTGAGCTGGTACCTCTCTCATTCCCTGTTTTCCGATAACGGAATTCCGTTCTGTTCCATTTTCATTTTTCTGTTCTTTTCCGAAGCGTGATTTTCAATTTTAGGGAAAAAGTTTTTGAAATGTTACCTGATTTACATGTAATGACCTGGAGGCTGTGCCATCGTTTTAAGAACTGACTTTTAAGAGAGAAAAAAGTATTTGTTTTTCAGGGGTTGTATCTGATGTTTTCTCTCTCTTTCTTTCTCATTCTCGCTAATATATGCCGACTGCCTGGTGCCCAATTTGCAATTAAGGCACGGGAGTCTTTGATTATGCATTTCCCTGACTGAGAACTGGTTAATCTCTTGATTTGTAAAATGGCGTATCATTTTAATGATTCTAGGGTTAGAATTCTTCCTTCTACTAGTGATTTTCCTCAGTACTTCATTATAAAAGCACTAAAGCCCCTCTGGACCCAGTACCTCATTCCAGGGATAATATTGACATTTCATGATCACTGTTTCACTTACATAGAACCTGCAGAAGCTACTCTAAAATGTAGTAGGAGTTACATATCTGTTTATTTGGTATTTCCTTCTCTTTAAATAAGTAATTCTTTCTTCATATATTTTCCTTTTCCCTTATTAACTTCTCTTTAATTGACATGATTTTGTTCAGAATTGGTGAGTTGTTTTGGTGTCAGTCCGCTCATTTTGCGAATTGATCCAGAGTTCTTGGTTTTCAGTTGAGGGTTAAGCTCAAGGTCACTGATTTTGTATATATCCTGTTTCCTGCCTGCATTCATGTGTTCAAATACTGTCAGTATGTGTATCGTCTACTTAGAGGCACTTTGACCATGACCAGAGTAATTTAATGTAAGTTAACCTGTGATTAGATTTATTTTATTGGAACTATTGCTTACAGATTTCATTGTACGTGCTTAGATTTGATATGTTGCTTCCGTTTAGTCAGACCCATTTTAAAATGGAGTTCCATTGGCTTTTTTTTATGACTTTAATCACATTTGGCCGAGTTCTTTCCAATTCTGTTCATTGTTTCGGAAACAGGCGAAGCACGTTTCGACCTTGATCCAAAGTCAAGTTTAAAGTGTGTCAAACACATATATTAGAGATTTTTGGCTTTGTGGAACTCGGTTTTACAAGGGTTTTACAATTAAATGATAGAACAGAACTTTACAGTTGTATTATCTGCAGCTGCTGAACAACAGACATACATGAGAGTTTTAGAAGGCTATCAGGCATTCTCTGAGAGTAATCAAAACAGTGATTTTTTATTTAGCCCCAGTTAACTGATGTTCCAAATCAGTTTATATTATCAAATCTATATAATAAAATACCTAACGGTTTATTTTTTTGTAAAGTTTGATAAATGATAATTTTTTTGAATTATTTGAGTGAATTATATCAAGCAAATCTGCCATTAAGTGAATATTTTATTCGATTATCCTTTACTAGTCGAGTTTGTTGGGAATTCGATTAGAAAATGTAAAGAGTTTGCAAAAACAAAAAAATCGTGTTGGATAAACAATCGTTTGTTTAGGGGTTCAAACATCTGTGTCCGTCCTCAGAAGAAAGTGCATGCAACTTCAGGCAATTACATTAATTACATGAATTATGTACTGGTGTGAGTAATAGCAACCGCAGACGGAAGTAATTTCTTATTGTTTCCATCGAGGGGAAGTGAAGGACAAAAGAGCGGTGTAACAACAAAGGACATTGTATAAATAAACGAAATATATATTATTTACTTCTCATATGTAAGTCACAGGTGCATATTATTACGTAGTCCACGCAAACACTCGCATCCTTCATTTAAATTTAAAAATCAAACTCTTTAATTAATCGTTTCTTATTTAAATAAGCGTTTTGTGTCATAGTAAGATGAATCCTCGTAAGCTTGTCTTCGAAATGATTTTTCACTGCAGAGTAACAAAATCTGGCAAATTTTGTTATTTTGTATTGAAATTTCCCTCAGAATTTTTTTTTGCTCTTTCTGGTAAATATTATATATAATGTTATATATTTATATATGTATGTGTTTGCAGATTATATATATTGCCATGGCTTATGGTAACATGCTGACCAAGTTTAGTAGGGTTCGTGGTTGGCGTCTGAACTACAGCCCCTAGGCGACCCAGCTGCAAATGGGTATTAGCGCAGCAAGGACTCAAGCGAAGAACACAGGACCGACAACCTTGTCATCTAAAGACTTTAGCAAAACCGGAATCCACTATCCACATTTCACCGTCCACTCTACACGGGGAAAAGTCGTTTGATTAAAAAGAACTACATATAAAGCAGACCCAAGTTCCTCCACAGCATTAGAGATTTTGGTTAATGGCTTTGGGATTAACCAAAGGCATTTGGTCTTCTTGGGACAATGACAAGTCTTCGCCGTGCACCGAAGCAGCTTCATTTTCTCTTTTCATTTCTTCCTTCTAACAATGTGATTCGGTATTTTTGATGCATCTGCTTGGTTTTTATTGCTCTATACTCAGCGTTCTCCTTAATTTATCTCTTGCAATTAAACGGATATTCCAACGAAGTAACGCCAGTTTCCACGGTGGAATTCGGGGGGCTTGTAAGTTCCTGTGGTTACAACCTGATCTTGGGGTTGGGGAGGAGCGCTGTGGCTGCCGTGTGGAATTTTGAATATTTGGGCAATGGGGCTACCTGCTAGTGTTCTTATACAGACAGAACACAGACATTTCAAATATATTACCGGCCGCACAGAAGGTAGCTGAGGTCTATATGGTGTGGATCTGAAGCAGGTAATCCACTTGTATTTGTTTTCATCAAATTAAATGTTACGAATTTGCCTTCCCTCTAATTGCAAATATAGATAGCACTCTGCCAGATTACGTAAAAATCAACGTATTCAGCCCTAAATTTCTTAAAGGGGATCATGTCCATCACTTTCCAAGTAGATATGTTTCTTTTTTCTTTTTTTTTGTTTTTTTTTTTTTTTTTTTGGGGGGGGGCGCTAGGGGAGGGGAAGGAGGGGGAGATTAATCTTTCCAAGTAGATATGTTTCTTTGGGGGGTGTGGTGATGGTGGGGGAAAGATTAATATAATAGTGAGAATAGGTTGTTGTAGCATAGTGCAATGTATACTCCTAATGAAGGCCTTGGCACCAAAGTTAGGAAGTTATGCGTTCAGATTACAATCTCAAGTGTGAGATTCATCGTATATCAGATATATATTTTGAAAAGTAAGAGCTTTGTCGATTGAATATGAAGATGGCAAACATTGTCCTTTCTTCCATGTGGAATTATGGAATGACTGAATCGGCAACACCATCCCATTGAGGTCGAGTTAATATTGGCCACCCACTGAATGGCGTGAAAGATCAAAGTATATGTCCCTGATGATGTAAATAAATCATATATATATATATATATATATATATATATAGATATATATATATATATATATATATATATATATAATGTGTGCGTGTGTTTGTGTGTATATGGGTCATCTGTATGAACCTTTAATACTTAAAGATTAAATAACCTTAGTTGCATCCCATCACAGCTCAGTTGCTCTTTTCCTGTTGGTCACAAAGAGAATTGAATTCGAATTACTGATTGATATTATTTCGTACGAACTCAAATTCCATTCAGTGTTAATGGTCAATCAATCACTGAAATCATTCGTATTAATGATATTCATTCTATTAATGAAACGAGATTTGCCACCCAAAAAATTTATTCCAGTGATGTCCGTTTATAATGGAATGATTAACTATCAGGTTTTTGTATACTGGGAGACCTTTGGCATACAGGTTTATTATTCTCTATATTCAGTAAAACTGCTTCATTGGTATGTTTGCTAAATTGTGATCTCAGAGGGGGAAACCCGGTACAAAATTTCCTTTGCAGTGACCGTTCCCGTAGGAAGGCAGTGACGTTGGTGCACCTCACGCGGTGCACTGTAGACATTACTTAATGTTCTTTGCAGCGTACCTTTTGTTTCTTTTACTTTATCTCCTTTCATATTCTGTTTCTTCCTTCTTGCTTTCCACCCTCTCCTAACATTTGTTTTATAGTGCAACTGCGAGGTTTTCCCTCTGTAAAAATTGAAAGTAAAGCACCTTTTTTTACTTCAATTTCCCTTCGAGTGCTGAATGACCTCATAGGTCCCAGTTCTTGATTTATGGATTAAAACCGTATTACTACTATTATTACTTAATGATTCAGGCAAGGAAGTCCATCCTGGTCGCTTCAACGTTGATCGACAACCGAGAAAAGTGATCAAACATGATGCTTGCTGGGTTATGCACCTATAACGATGCCAGACGCATGATCATGACTAACTTTGACCTTTAATAAAGTAAAAACTACTGAGGCTAGTGGGCTGGAATTTGGTATGTTTGATGAATGAAGGGTGGGTGATCAACTTACCAATTTGTAGCTCTCTAGCCTCATGGGCGGAGAGAAAAAGTGCGGACGGAAAGACAAAGAGCCATCTCAATACGGAAAACTAAAAGGGATGGTAAAGAAAGGCCTTACTTATAAAATTTAATTGCGATTGTTTCATGAGCCCCCACTTTCTTCATTATCGTCAAAATGGCTCCAATGAACTTCCATATGACAGCACCGCAGGGGAACATTAGAATACTATTATCTTTATATCCAAGAAAACTGCTTCAAACACTGTCTTTAAATCATTGACTAATTCAGGTTTTGTTTGATATAGTGATTTCACTTCCCATTAAAAAAAAGTCAAAGTGTTGTATTCCTTTAACTCTAATGACGCGAAATTATTCTTTTATTGAGAAATAAACTCCTCCCCCACCCCATCCCCCTCCTTCTCTCAATTGAAATGTTACTACTCTTTAACGACGTTTATTAAATATCTTTGCGATTGATGATGTAGAAAGTTTATATATAGAACTTGGTGTTCTAGAGTTGTTATTGGAAATGTGAAATGGTTAATTAGTTACGGCGATAAAGAAATGGTCCATGACGATAATGAAGGGAAAATGATGGACCTATTATATTATTGATTCATAACGCGGTGATAGCGGAGTGTTTGAAAGTGAGGGATCCCGTGACTTATACGTAGTAGCAAAACTTAGTAGGTTAATTGATTCCAATATTCATTTGCGTTGTTTTAGCTCATGGAGTTCTCTCTCTCTCTCTCTCTCTCTCCTTTATAATACAAAAACAGTTGACATTTTTATACCTATCTTGATGTATATCTGAGAGTAATATGCAGCTATATATATATATATATTATATATATATATATATATATATATATATATATATATATATATTTTATATATATATATATATAGCGTCCCTCCTCCTACTTACGTATATATAGGAGGAGGGAAGGGAAGAAGAAAAATTTAGAAAATGACCAAAAATCAGGAGTCTCTCGTGTATTTTCACGTATTAACTACACACACACACACACACACATATATATATATATATAATATATATATATATATATATATATATATATATATATATATATATATATATATAATTATATGTGTGTGTATGTATCATATGTATTTATGTATATGCTCGTGTTTGTGTGTAGTTAATTCGTGAAAATACACGAGAGACGCCTAATTTTGGTCATTTCGAAACTTTTCTTATTCCAATCCCTTCTCCTTGTCGTTTATCTTAAAGATTTACTGGTACATTATCTTCCTCATTTATTGTTATTTCCTCCATATTCAAGACGAGAAACGTCCTATTGGTTGCAGCTTTCCTTGTGTATTGAAACCGATATTGGCAACAGAGCAAGAAACTGTATCCATAAAGGACGTCATCTCTCTCTCTCTCTCTCTCTCTCTCTCTCTCTCTCTCTCTCTCTCTCTCTCTTACTGGTCATGCCTCATTCATAATTGCAGGAGTTCTCGCATAAATAATGTAAAGAGAAAGGAAAGAGAAAGTTTTGCTTTCAAGTGTTTTACTTCAGGCGTAATGTCATAAATCGTGGTCATCTCGGAGGAAAGCTTTGTCTAGTTGCCAGTTTTAATGGTTCATTAAGAATGGGACGGATTCCTATTATTCCTGTGCTTACTATATCTCTGCATGTGGAGTTAAGTGCATTGAATAGATTTGCATGATCGTTGGTTTGCATGGAAAGTTGATATCTAATTTGGTATTTTTTTTGTTTTGCTTCGTGAAAGCAAGGCAGATATGTATAACAGCAAAACAGTTGTCACTGTATATCAATATAGCATCTCTCTCTCTCTCTCTCTCTCTCTCTCTCTCTCTCTCTCTCTCTCTCTCTCTCTCTCTCTCTCTCTCTTAGTGGGTCTTAGTAGCTTGATTTTTAATTCTAAGAGCCACCATCATAAAAATAATTTAATGCTATTTTCACCATTTATTAGTTTGGTAAAAAAAAACAAAAAAGTTATAAGGTTTTATATAGAATGATTTATGTTATAAAAGTCTATGGTCGAAATTATGTCAAAAGATGCATTAAACAAATATAAAGGCATTTTTTCTAATATTTTTCTTAAAGCTTTACTCTCAGTTCCACAACGTCATTTAGGTATAGCTTCATTGCCGTACCATGATTCATGTCCATATTACAAAAGAGAAGAGTAAATGATAACAAGGACAAGTAATTTAAGGAACGTGCATTATGAAAATGTACTGTATGTACAATATTTTAAAATAATGAAGATGATATTAGTCTGCTTACTTTCTGACGGAATAGATTCTCCAGAGAATTCTTCGCCAACATCCGGTTTTAATTTTAGGTGCTTTCCGCTCCACTGGTCACTCTGGATAATGCACTGCAATGAAGGGAGGCCTAACTTTGGTCGAATGCACGATTTTATCTTGTAAGATTCTTGGAACTGCACCCCCACCCCCCACCCCCGTTTCATCGATTCCGTTGCATTGCAGATGCACTCCTCTCGCCCCGGCCCACTCACAGTCGTTTTGCAGGAATTGGTTGTCCGTAATCTTTCTTATCCTCCTTTGAGAACCATATTTTCGGTGATTTTCCTACCACCACAGACGGTTTTGCGTTATAGAAATGCTTTTGAGCAAAAGGATCCATATATAGTTTCTAACATTGGCTACTAAATTCGGCGGTACTTGATAAGATTTTTCATATCAATATGGTGTACCGTCTTTTTCTTTTGTATTGGATATTCTCTGAGTTCGGCATTCGAATAGCTTTTATTTGTTTACTTTAATTACGTTCATTTAACCTACTGTTTTTCTTTTTTCAATTTCTAACATTACCACCTACTCCCATTTTTATCTTTCAGAGGAAATAATGAAATATTAACGGTTCGTATTTTCAGAGGAAAAAATAAGAAATATTTAACGTTACCTTATCCTTTTAAATATGGATTATTGCGCTTTGCTTGCTATCATCAAAGTAAGATGAACTGATTTCAATGAATATCTTACGAGTCACTTTCTTTGCTGATTCTCCGTAAATATTATGGTGATTAATGTTTTTCTTTCTGTTATTCTTTCTTATGTAAAAGGTAGTTGGAATCTTATATTATCACTGTTTCAAGAAGGTACAAAATTGACTGTTATTTTGTGCTGACATCACGTTAATGAACTGCATTACTGAAGATTTTTGAATAAAGGATTATCAGAAGCGTATTTTTTAAAGTGGTTTGTGGAAAATCAGATTTAATAGATCGAGAGCAGAAGCTAATCAGTCTTTGATCAGTGGTTCACATCGGCTAGATTGCTCTGTTGCGCCCGAATTATTTAGGGTTTAAGTTTGTCGTGGGTACAGCTGTTTAAAACTTGAGCATCGGAGCTTTTCATGTCAGCAAATAGCGCTTGATTAAATCTTATTATTCCCCTATTCTCGATCAGTAAGAATTGCGTCCATTTAACCAGAAATTAAAAATTGTATGCACTACTGACTGGCTACCGGGCTACATCAGGTGACACGCGTAGTGAGCTTATGGTAATTGGGGGGCAAAAATAGTGTTCTGAAACCTCAGGTTCTGCTGTATCTCCTGATTTATGGCGTTCAACGTTTTTGAATTTGTTTAATTTCTTTTTTATTATTTGAGTTCCTATTTTGCATGAACACTGGCGATCCCTTTCATGGACTTTGTTGTTTTATCTGTCAGTTTTGTATATTTTGTGGTATACAGTATTCTATTTTGTAGAGCCTATTCTGTCAGTTAATGGGCCTCCTACTTGCTTCATAGGAGCATAATGCTCATTGAATGCTAATGATATGAAGTCCACGAACAACCACGCTCCAGTTGTTAACAGGAGAAAAACGTCCATTAAACGAAATTTTAATTTATGTTTTATTCGCGTGTTATGTGATTTACAAATGAACAGTATTATATATATATATATATATATATATATATATATATATATATATATATATATATATATATATTATATATTATATATATATATATATATATATATATATATATATATATATATATATATATATATATAGATATATATATATATATGTATTAGATGTTTATGTTTATGTATACACACACGCACACACACACACACACACATATATCCATCCATATAATATATATCTAATAAAAGGAGCCCATAAAAAACACCAAAATGTAGAGAGAAAAGTACTATATTTCAGAGACTGCTGTCTCTCTCTTCAGGTATATGAATAAAAAAGAAAAAAGTTTACAGAAAGGGTGGTATTTATACCAAGAGATCCGTCCACAAGTAAGCCAATTTAGGTCACCCCCGCTGATAATCTTCCTTTAATCTTCTTAAGCGTTGGTTTGAATGAACACTTCGTCGACGACATCTGAGATCCACGCCCCTTTTGAGATGTTCATTACCTGCTTCTCTTTTATTAAGCGGCCGATTCCATCATTTGACTCTTGTACCGGCAGTTGCTGCTATAAATTACACGTGACATATTCCAGTTTATTCTATGGTTATGTTCATTTATATGGTTGAAAATAGCCGAGTTCTGTTGTCCATACCTAACTGACCGTTTGTGTTGTATTAATCTCTGGGGAAGTGATTTACCTGTAAATCCGATGTAGATTGGTCACAGTCCTGGCATGGGATCTCATATACCCAGAGTCTTTGGAGATGTCCTTTGTTGGACGTTATCTAGGGATTTGGCTAAGGTATTTGGGTAGGTAAATGCAAAAGGGTTGGATTTCCCAAAGGGTGTGGGTTACTCTCTTAATCGTCTCCAGGTGAGGACGGAATTTTTATTTTATGTTGTGTGTCTCTGGTCTTGTCTTTAGGGGGTCAGTAGAAAATTACGTTTGCTTTTTGAATTGCTTTCTCAATTATATGTCAAGATACTTTAAAGATGAAAGTTGCTTGCGAATTAGTTAAAATTCTTTTTCCAGGAAATCTGGGGACAAATTCGTAAGGCTCTTAAGAATAGGTTGCTAGCTACACTATCTTGATAGTAATGTCGTGATAGCTAAAGTAGTGAATGATGAAAGTGAGAATGTTGGTTTTTTCTGTATATGGTAAATTTGTTTTAATTCTGTCGTGTCTCTGATTATTAAAACATCAAGAAAAGGAATTTTGTTGTCTGTTTCCCATTCAACTTTAAATTTGATGCTGGGCACTAATGCGTTTAATTTTGAGAGGAATTCATTAAAGTTACCCCACTTATTATCCCCCAAAAATGTTAGGATGTCATCCACGTAATCTCATCCACAGCATGTTTTGGGGTTTTATTGCATTATTAGATGCTGGGCACCTAATGCGTTTAATTTTGAGAAGGAATTCCCATTAAAGTTACCCCACCCCCCTTATTATCCCAAATGTTAGGATGTCCATCCACCCCGTATCTCATCCACACGGCATGTTTTTGGGTTTTATTTGCATTTATTACTGTAGTTTCAAAGTATTCCATGTACAGATTGGATAAAACAGGATTTAAAGGACTACCCATACTACACCCGAATTTTTGCTTGTAGAATGATTCCCTGAATGAAAATACGTTATTAGATGCACATAATTCAACTAACTTTATTATTTGTCAAGCGCCAATGGGAAATGATCTGAATAGGGGGATATTTTTCCCTTAAAACTGAAGAACGTCCTGTACTGGTACTTTTGTGAATAGGGAGTCTATGTCAAGGCTTAAAAGTTTTATGTTGTGAAGTGGTATAGTGCTTCTCTGAATTTGTTACAAAAATCTTCCAAATGTTTGATGTGACTGGGAGAAAAAGTGCCTAAAAAGGAGAAAGGAGGCCAGCTAACCATTTAGAAATTTTATAATTGAAAGCTCCGGAGCATGAAACGATGGTTCTGAATGGAAGATTGTCTTTGTGAGTTTGGAAGCCCATAAAAAGTAGGGTAATTTAGGATTAATTACTTTAAATTTCTCTAATAGTTCAATACTCTTTTTAGAGAAATTTAAAGTAATTAATCCTAAATTACCCTACTTTTTATGGCCTTCCCAAAACTCACAAAGACATCTTCCATTCAGACCCATCGTTTCATGCGCCGGAGCTTTCTATTACAAAATTTCTAAATGGTTAGCTGGCCTCCTTTCTCCTTTTTTAGGCACTTTTTCTCCCAGTCACATCAAACATTCGTAAGATTTTAGTCACAAATTCAGAGAAGCAACATATACCACTTCACAACATAAGACTTTTAAGCCTTGACGTAGACTCCCCATTCACAAAAGTACCAGTACAGGACGTTCTTCAGTTTTTAAGGGAAAAATTATCCCCCTATTCAGATCAATTCCCATTGGCGCTTGACAAAATAATAAAGTTAGTGAATTATGTGCATCTAATAACGTATTTTCATTCGGGGAATCATTCTACAAGCAAAAAATTCGGGTGTAGTATGGGTAGGTCCTTTAAGTCCTGTTTTAGCCAATCTGTACATGGAATACTTTGAAACTACAGTAATAAATGCAATAAAACCCAAAACCATGCTGTGGATGAGATACGTGGATGACATCCTAACATTTTTTGGGATAATAAGTGGGGTAACTTTAATGAATCCCTCTCAAAATTAAACGCATTAGTGCCCAGCATCAAATAAAGTTGAATGGGAAACAGACAACAAAATTCCTTTTCTTGATGTTTTATAATCAGAGACACGACAGAATACAATTTACCATATACAGAAAACCAACGTTCTCACTTTCATATATTCACTACTTTAGCTATCACGACATTACTATCAGATAGGTGTAGCTAGCAACCTATTCTTAAGAGCCTTACGAATTTGTTCCCCAGATTTCCTGGAAAAAGAATTTTAACTAATTCGCAAGCAACTTTCATCTTTAAAGTATCCTGACATATATGAGAAGCAATCAAAAGCAAACGTAATTTTCTACCGACCCCCTAAAGACAAGACCAGAGACACACCCAACAATAAAATAAAATTCCTCACCTGGAGACGATTAAGAGAGTAACCCACACCCTTGGGAAATCCAACCCTTTGCATTTTCTTTACCTACCCAAATACCTTAGCCAAATCCCTGATTAACGTCCAACAAAGGACATCTCCCCAAAGACTCTGGGGTATATGAGATCCCATGCCAGGACTGTGACCAATCTTACATCGGATTTACAGGTAAATCACTTCCCCAGAGATTAATACAACACAAACGGTCAGTTAGGTATGGACGACAGAACTCGGCTATTTTCAACCATATAAATGAACATAAACCATAAAATAAACTGGAATATGTCACATGTAATTTATAGCAGCAACTGCCGTACAAAGAGTCAAATGATGGAATCGGCCCTAATAAAGAGAAGCAGGTAATGAACATCTCAAAAGGGGCGTGGATCTCAGATGTAGTCGACGAAGTGTTCATTCAACCAACGCTTAAGAAGATTAAAGGAAGATTATCAGCGGGGTGACCTAAATTGGCTTACTTGTGGACGGATCTCTTGGTATAAATACCACCCTTTCTGAAAACTTTTTTCATTCATATACCTGAAGAGAGAGACAGCAGTCTCTGAAATATAGTACTTTTCTCTCTACATTGTTTTGGTGTTTTTATGGGCTCCTTTTATTAGATGGAATTCTGTTGTTACAGAACATTTTTGCCAGTCATATATATATATATATATATATATATATATATATATATATATATATATATATATATATATATATATAATATATATATAAGTACGGCTTCACATCGCGAGAGCCTATGCTATCATGTTGACAGTCGCCTTATGAATATCATTACTCAGTCCAGCGACCTCCTTGATCTCGTCCCCGGTCCGTTGTGTACATCCACGTGTGCCTCTTCATCCTTTGTCTTCTTTCAGAAATCCTTTTCTAGCAGTCCTTTGAGATGTGATGTCCGGTTTGACTCGTTTAGAACTTTTTTTTTCTTTCTTTCTTTTTTAATGGATTGTTTCTTTTCTACTGCGGGTGGCGAGTTTATGAGCGATTTTTTTTAATGGATTGTTTTCCGCTATTACGAGTGGCGAGTTTATAAGCAATCCTTCGATCACTCTTGCTTATGTGTGTGTGTGTGTGTCATTACTCTTGTTTACTAACAGTTTATGGCATATATGACTCTCACTCTCTCTCTCTCTCTCTCTCTCTCTCTCTCTCTCTCTCTCTCTCTTCTGCTTTTGGTAAGTTTGGAATTACCGTAAATACCCTGCTGTATTGAAAATCATGTCTGTATTCCCATATATCATTGGGAACGTAATCAGAATCTATATAACTCAATTTAACATTGTCAAGAGTTTAACTAATAACTGTGGAGGGAAAGACTTACGGAAATAGAGGATTGATGATATCCAGCAACAAAGAACGAGAGCCTTAATTCGTTTTAGCTTCTAGGCTCTAGAGGAACATCTCATTTCAGTTCTGGAATAAGAGAATCCAGTCCTTAAGAGACTCTGTCACAAAGACTAATTTTGTTTATTATGACGTTTCGTGTCACTTTACCATGAATAGGGAAGCCAGTTGAGTTCTGTGCAAAGAAAGAAAGCAAACAGATAGAGAAATATGATAAAAATACCAAATAGATAGAGAAATATAATAAAAATACCAAATAGATAGAAAAATATAATAAGAATAAATGAATTAGATATAATAACAAAGAAACCCGATAAGAAACGAAAAGTCAGTAAGGAAACGATTGAATATTAGAGATAGTAAAGTTAAAAAGGGTAAAAAGGAAAGAATGGATATTCAAGAACGTAAAGAGAAAGCGATAAGGAGTAAAAAGATGAAAGAATGGAGGACGCAAGATAAGAGAGACAGTGATGACGTGCAAAAAATAAACGGACAGAGTTGCGGAAGGATACGATAAGCGAAAGAAAGGGAGGGAGACAAGAAAGATGAGAGACGGAAAACCAGAAGAATGAATATGATGGCGATATGAAAGATTCGGAAGAGGTAAAAACGTACATCGTCATAGAAACATAAAGGAAAATTAAACAAGATGAGAATAATTATAATATGTGCAACAGAGATGGGGCTCAAGATTTTCATTTTTTATTTTTTATTTATTTATTTTTTTTTTTACCAAGCTACCATTTCGACTTAAAAAATGGTGGTGGGGGTGGTGGGGTGGGGGGGGGGGGGGGGGGGGGGGGGGGGGGGGGGTGGGGGGGGGGGGGGGGGGGGGGGGGGGGGGGGGGGGGGGGGGGGGGGGGGGGGGGGGGGGGGGGGGGGGGGGGGGGGGGGGGGGGAATTACAGTGAGATAATTCAGTTTTTGAAATTCAAGTTACTTCTTTGCTTTAACAAAGAAGGGACATTATTGTTCTATCAAAATGAGAATTTTTTCATTATTTTTATATCTAATGGAATTAATTTTTATTATTTGAAAGGTAGACTTCAGGTGTTTATCTACTATGAAAAAGACTTACAACTGATTGTTTCTATTTCAATAACTGTAAGTTGAATCCTTCGTTAATCATATTTGCAAGTGCTGCACATTATGGGTACACTTATTCCATTCTTAAGAACATACAAACGAGTTTTTCGTGTAAATAAGAAATATCAATTTCATTTAACCATCAAGAGACCTTGCAGCTTACGATTTCTCCCTTCCTGTATTTTTTTCCATCTTTTAAAATGGATGATATCTAGCTGAAGAAATAATATACTCGATCCTGCTGTACTCTACGCTGCAGAACTGCCAGAAATTTTGGTTTTAGGAGGAAACTGCAGTGTTCGGGAAAATACTCCATTGCCAGAGTTCTTGGTATCAGTTTCATGGGAGACGAATATAGATTACTCGGAATGCCAGTGACCGTCCGCGAATTATACAAATGGCTCCGTTGATTGACCTAGAATTCAAACCAAGTATTGTCATTGCAATATAATCGTCTTACTTTCAGGAAATGAACTTTCTCCGTTTTTGCAGCCTTTATGTTGAACAAGTGTCGTTGATAATTATTAACAGTAGTTCACTTTCCTTTAGTAGTATATTGAAACAAAAATGATTAATCTCTAATTCTATGAATCTTACCAGTATTGTCTTTAATTTGAATTCAAACATTTTCCTTCCTTCGCCTATTGAGGCAGAATATACTCGCTCGAAGATAATAGAGTAAGCTGAAATATTAGACCTTATAGTTACTTGTATTAAGCAAGTGCAGGTTATCGAGTTGTTTCTTTGTGGGTATTCCTGCTTTGGGAGAGATTGATTTAACCAAAAGCAAGAAGTTGTCATTTCTTGGTATCACAGGACATTTCGTCTCACAGAAATGAGATTTTTTTTTCGAACCTACCACAGAAATGATATTCCGAACGAACCTGCTGTGACATATGTGTATACTGCTGGCGTAGTGAATATGAATTGCGATTTTGTACCTATATTCCTTCCTGCCAAAATTCTTTAATGAATCCACCACCACCGGCATGTTAACTCAGAGCTCAGGTAATATCAGGTGAGTCTTTATAAGGAAAGGAAGCAAATTTAAAGGAGTTGATTGAAATGTAGCGATTTAATATATAACGAGCAAATAGGCTATGCATCTTTAACATTAGTCTCAACGATTAGGATAAGGACATGTAATCTTAATTCCCCTCCGTTATTTTTTTTTCTCTAATTTTGCAAATTAAACCCCTCCAGAATTTTCCGGTAACTCCCTTCTGGTTTCGTTCTATTTGCATGCATCCCGTTCCATAGAGATAAGCTGTTGTGGCGAAAACTGAAATTGCAAAGTCGTGTGTTGTTAAAACTTTGTGAGGCGTGTTGGCCGAGAAATTCAGAAAACGACAGATAATGCTTTCCCCACGAAACAGAACCAGTTTTTGGCGAATGCTCGCGGCTCGCTGTTCATGCACTGCCTTTGGCTAAAGGTCAAGTCGAATATATATACAATTATATATATATATATATATATATATATATATATATATATATATATATATATATTACATAAAACTGTAGTAACACAACATTAGCATGATGTTGGTAGAGTTTGTAAAAAAAAAAAAAGACAGCGGTTCTTTATATATACATCAAACTGTAGTGATACAGCATTAGTTTGATGTTGGTAGACAGTTTGTAACAAAAGAAAAAAAAAAGACAACTGTTCTACCGTAGATGCTCAGTGACAGGAGAATTCGTGCTATCTTTCCTATACTGAGTAAATTCAGCGTGAAATGAGATTCCTAGGAATGGGAGATTCTTCATTTTTATGAAGAGACTAGTGGGGGGAGGGTTATAATGTAAAATTTCCATCGCCATAAACATTCTTACCTCTGCTAAAACATCACGCTTCAGTCTGCTTCTTTGGGAAAGAGTTATTATGCAAAGATTTTTATATAAACCTTGAAACCGATCGAACTTTATCTCTGAAGTTCATCTCTGGGGTGAAGGATTCACCGAGAAGAAAGTTGGAGAAAGGAACATCCTCATAATAAAATGGAGGTGCAAGAATATTCTCATGAGGTTTAGAATAATAAAATTTCTCATGAGCAAAGGATTAATGCATTAAACTTTGGTGGCGATGGCTTTTGTTTTCGGTTCAGCGCGAGTTTCTGTTATGTTTTGTGGTATTAATGCATCTTTAAAACGGCAGGGGCTCTGCCGAAGGCATTGTTTTTATTTTTATGATATATATTCTTCGGCTAAGATGGAAATTCTGGTCTTGTCCTCGTATATGTAAAAATAAAGGTTTCACTACTTCCCAACATTCGGATTTCTTCTTCGCTGTGACGTTTTCTTACGGAGGTTTTATATGTACTATAGAAATTCCGTGGGCATTTCTTCCTCCAGAACGGAAATGGAATTTTCAAAAGAGGAGATTAAATTTGTGAAAGACAGCACGACAAAAGAGAAGTGTTTTTTATGGTCTAAAGCTATTTCAGGTATCTTTTATAATACGCTTTCCATGCATCGTTAAAGTATATTTTATTTCCAAGATGCTGCAAGCTATAAAACTTTATTATACTTTCTGGTTACTTTTCAGCTGTCTTTGTCGATTCTTTTCCCTTAGATATAGGTAAATGATAAATGATAAGTTTCAGCATTTGTACAAGAAAATTCACTTTAATATTTCATTACGGAATTTAAAACATTCTGCGTCAAGTTTTATTTATTCATGTGACATGAATACCAGTACGCCCTTTTGCCAGACTGAATCAAAAACCATAACAAAGGGCTACTGGTATTCTGTCACATAAACGAATAAAACTTGACACAGTATGTTTTAAATTCCGTAAGGAAATTTCAAAGTGAATTTTCTTGTAAACATGCTGAAACTTATTATTTATCATTTACCTATATCTAAGAAAAGAGTCGACAAGACAGCTGAAAAGTAACCAGAAAGTATAATAAAGTTTTATAGCTTACAGCATCTTGGAAATAAAAATATACTTTAACGATGCATGAAAAGCCTATTATAAAAGATATCTGAAATAGCTTTAGACCATGAAAACTCCTCATTGAAAATTCCATTTTCCGTTCTGGATATATATATATATATATATATATATATATATATATATATATATATATATATATATAATATATATATATATATATATATATATATATAGATATATATATATATATATATATATATATACACACAGTAAAAAGCATTATGTTTTTTTTTATGTAAACTCTCTACCAACATCATGCTAATGCTGTGCACTACACTTTGATGTATATATTTATATATACATATATACATCAAGGTGTAGTGACACAGCATTAGCATGATGTTGTAGAAGGTTTATAAAAAAAAAAAAAAAAAAAGATTATACTGTAGGTATATATATATATATATATATATATATATATATATTATATATATATATATATATATATATATATATATATAATATATATATATATATTATACCTCGTGTGTCTGTGTGTCTGTGTATTTGTAGCCTGATTATGTGAACACAAAATAGTCATATAGCTGAAGTGAATGAATGGCCAGACTGATCCCAAACACAAAAGGGCGTACGGGTATTCGTGTCACATAATGAATAAAACCTTACGCAGTATGTTTGAAATTATAATTGTATTCCTGGCTGATGTATTTAGTGTAATATGTTAAGCCTGCGACTTTGCACTGCAGGGGTTGCATGCATCAGCATTCTGACGTGCTTTAATATGCACCCTGATCCTTTTAGGCCTCCGAGTAGTCTCAGTGACCACCTTGTATACTGTTACACATTGCATGCGCACACGGCCCATTTATAAGCTGTACAACAGTTGTGATACAAAAATTTTTTTTTGTTATACAGAATAATTGTAATCTTCGTATGATTAAATATGATATTGATCTCTCAGTATTTAATAGCTTTTTTAATTCTTCCGTTTGGGCCATTGTTTTGTACATTCTTTATAATTCAGATGTATGGAGGGGAAAATGCTAAAAAAATCACAGTAAAAGATGCACGTAAACTTCAATAAATAAGCGAATACCACAGGACAAAATGATTGGCAAAGAAAATCCAAGCGCTTTCGTCTTTACTAACATATTGTCAAGGAACGAATGAAATACAGTTCGAAAGAAAGTTAGCAGGTAAACAAAAAGATCAAGAATACCAGATAGTTAATTATCAAAAGGAATGAGTTGCTGACGAGGATGTCTTATTCGAGCTCTTGGGGTTTTGTGTTGTTTCCGATATCGATATAGGGGAAAATAGAACTTCTTTCCTAAGAGAAATGCTGTTGAGGATTCAGAAGAAGAAATTAAACCAAAAATGTGAAAGGTGATTAACGCGATTTGATTGTCACGGCTGTAGCAAAACGAGTTCGGTAAGAAAAGTTTGCGAAAACGGCAGTAATCAATATATTATTATGGTTGGTATAGAGAATGAAAATGAAAGGAAATTGGGGTTGGAGACTAAAATGATTCTGGAAATTTCTGGAACAAATATTGTACTGGTGAACGAATGGGAAATACGGTACTATCGAACACAGAATGATGTTTTTCGACTTGACTCTATTCACAAGTCCTCATGCTTTGGTTCTCGGAGATTCCACGTCCCTCTCGGTGACTGGATGTCTCCTGTGGAGATTTATTCTGTTAAGCAAAGAATGAAATTGCTCCAGAGTAGGATGGGACGGCCTAGAGTGAGGAAAAAGTAGCTAGTGCAATATAATGAACTGGTTTGGTTGACATGATCTCTACGGCAGTAAAGACGTAATTGGCTCCAGGCATGCTGAAGCGTAATGTTATCGACTATGACGATGTAAAGATTGAAGGATGTACAATGGTATGTATAGGCGCTCATATTAAGTTCATGGATGTCTCCGGGCATAAAGCTGATTTCCATCCAACCCCTTTCTGGACAACGGGTCTGTATAGTGATGTAAGACGGGCACACACCAAAACTTTCTAGTACAGCAGAGTTAGGTAGTTGAACATTTGGCCAGTTTGGCACTCCCAGACACCTGTCGTCCAGAAAGGGGTGTAATGGAAATCTCTCTCAAACACCCGGACATCCATAAAAAAATATGAGTGATTGAGCAAAATTTAGAGGGAGACTGAAGGATGCATTTACGAGAAATGAACAAACTGACAATCAGCGGAAAGGCCCTCGGTGGGAAGGGAGTGGGTGGTAAACAAATTATTGTTTCCTGTCAGCAATTACTATTGCCGCGAAGGTAATTGCTCCAGAGCAACAACAACGAGACAGAGAGAGTTGTTTCAGAATGGGCTTCCTGTATGCTTGCTCATGATTAAATTTGCGTTTTACTGGACACCATCTTAGCTGGGGAAACGAATACAAAATCAGGTTCATCTGAAGATTGAGGAGAATGCAGAAGACTGTTTACAGAACTAATTAGTTCCCCCTGTGAACGAATGTAATGAGGTATTCAAATGTAACGGAAGCGGAAGAGGTAAACAAGTCTCGTATTTCTTTGTACGTAAAGTAAAACGTATTTTGGAAAATGTTTGTTTGGAATAATAGTAAAGCAGAGCTTGCAGTAAAATGATTTTGGAAAGGATTTCCGATTAAGCGAGAAACAGAGAGGGCTGCTGCTGAATTGAGAAAGGGAGTAAATTGTTGACTGCAATGGATATTTCCAGACGGATGCAAGAATAAATAGGCAATACCATTAATGTTTATTGAACAATCCTGGTGTACACCGGGGTCTGGAACATTATTCAAGGGACAATCATTTTGTTTTCATGATATTGCCATAAGGAAAAAAGTTCCATTATGGACCCAATGTTCCACTTATTGAAGTTGATAGGGGGAATTGCAAGTGCTTTTGCAAGTGCTTTTATTAAAGTTGATAGGGATTTGCAAGTGCTTTTATTAAAGTTGATAAGGGAATTTGCAATTGCTTTTATTGAAGCTGACAGGGGAATTTGCAAGTGCTTTTATTGATGTTGATAGGGGATTTGCACGTGTTTTTTTAAGTTGATTGGGGGATTTATAAGTGCTTTTGCAAGTGCTTTTATTGAGGTTGACAGGGGGATTTGCAAGTGCTTTTATTGAAGTTGATAGGGGAATTTGCAAGTGCTTTTATTGAAGTTGATTGGGAGATTTTAGAATGATTTTGCAAGTGCTCATATTGAGGTTGACTGTGGGATTTGCAAGTGCTTTTATTGAAATTGATAGGGGGATTTCCAAGTGGTTTTATGGAAGTTGATAGAGGTATTTGCAAGTGCTTTTATTGAAGTTGATAGGAGGAATTGCATGGTCTTCTATTGACTGACAGCCTCGCAGATGTATTGTGGATGACATCGATGCTCTAAGTTATTATTTTTATGTATATTTAGTTATTAGCTTTTCGGTAGTTTTCGGTATATATATTAAACTGATGATTTGCCCTTGTACTCGAATAAAAAATGTTCCATGCTCAACGAATTTTCTCATTTTTACCCTTTTTAGATTCTTTTTTATTCTTAATAGAAGTATCGCCAATGTTGCAACATTTCAAGAGCTTCCCTCTCCAATATTTGTGGATTGCTATGTGCGAGATTCATAAAGACACACGCACAAACACATACACTAACACCAGTCGACCTAGCTGCGAATGAATAGCAGGGGTTGCTGAGGGTCAAAAAAGAAAGGGCGTGGGTCTAGCAACCTCATCCCTATAGACATGTTGATTACCGAAAGACGCTGCCCCTCTGGCGCACTTTTCCCAAAATGGGAAGAAGGTGAATGTCTGCTTCTTTTGAATTTTTCGAAGAAGAGAAAAACATATCCCGCCTTTTGCTGCAAGTTAAATGTAAAGCCGAATCAAAACCAGAATGCTCCCACCTCGCCACTCCAGGTTTCTTTCAGAGCAGTGAAAAAAACCAAGACGCCTTTGGAATGCAGCGGCAACAAGCGGTCCGCTTCTTGCCGCGCGAGAGAATGCAGAGAGCAAGACAAATATGTCTTCAGAAGGCCAAGTCTAAAGAACATTGAAGGGAGAAAGCTCTCGAGTCATGCACGCATAGTGGCAGAAGATGAACATCACAATAACAGCAAATTTTTCATTCACTTCCCGTGCCCAAAGCTATTTCTTACGATACGCATACCACTACACATGCGCGTGCATACATACACGCGCGCAGGCCCTATGACACACACACACACAAACAAAAACACACACGCAGACACACAGACCATATATATATATATATATATATATATATATATAGATTATATATAGTATATAATATATATATATATATATTATATATACATTATGTATATAGATGTATTTCTAGATATATATATAGATTAGATATATATTATATATATATGTATATATATATATGTATATATACATAGATATATATATATATATATATATTATATATATATATATATATATATATAGTATATATATATATATATATATATATATATATATATATAGATATATATATATGCATCACTTTCCCTTTATAACTCATGTGTTTTATACGATCTTTCATGATATTCCCGATTTTTATAACGTCAGTATTTTGTTGCATTCCAACATATTTATTATTGGTGGTCAGTAATTGTGCCACAGGGAGAAGGGGGTTTGGGGATATTTTGTCTAATGACAAAAATCTCGTGGACAATTAAAGTGATTCTCATTACGATGTCATCAGATGTTCCTGTGGTGTGAATTTTTTTTTATGTCCGCGTTAAAATTTGATTTTTGTATATACTTTACATACTAAACGACGTGAGTTTCATTTTGATGGCGAGTTTCTCTTGGAGCAAAAAATCACTCCAGTTGAAGTTGCATTCATTAGACGTGTTTTTTATGAAGCCAATACTATAGTCCGTGTGTGGAAGATCCCTCCTTTTTTTATGAATGTCGTCGTTTGCAACTCCTATAGAAATATAGTGTGGGTGCAGCAATGTGGGACAGTTAAGCCTTTTTTCGTAGGTTGAAAGGGTACGAATAAGACTGATTTTTTACAAAACAGGTTCTAGTTTTATTTCTTAGCCTTACATATGTCTCATGAACGGATTTTGAATTGCTATATGAGGAGAGAGAGAGAGATTGAGAGAGAGAGAGAGAGAGGAGAGAGAGAGAGGAGAGAGAGAGCAGAATTTTATTTACTCGGCCGAGTAAAAAACAAAAAAAAGGTAACTTAGGGAGGTAGTACAATTATCTGGAAGAGTCAGTTACCTTTCGGCACTTCTTACTTTGAGGTACGTTTGGTATTTGACTCACAGGTGCATTCTGTTAGGTATTTTTTGCGCGGTGTGCGTGTGTGTCCAGAATTTAATTTCAATAGTGATCCATGGTGATGGTTTGATGAACCAGGACCACAAAACTTCAGGTGAGAATTTAACCCGTTCCATTGTGTTAAAGCTGTTTTGAAGACTTTTTTTTTTTTTCTGTGGTTTTATCTGTTTGTACCTGAGCATTGAACATTCAAGTCATTTAAATTGAACGAAAATTAACGCTGTATTTTTAGTGTATTGTAGGACAGCCCAACACAAAATAAATGTCAGTCTATTGTTTTTCAGAACACAAAAGCTACACGTACATTTAGTCCACTGAGTAATTATTATACGCTGACAATATATCTTATACGAAATAAGATATAGGCATTTTTTATTCCTTTTTTTTTCTTTTTATTATATATATATATTTTTTATCGTAATAGATCAGTTAATGTTGACCTTCTTGTTTAAACAAAAATACCAGATGAAAATTGCCCTCGCAAGCTTTCACCTGCAATGTATCAGAGAAAGTTAGTGCTGTTTTTTATATATATAAAAAAAGTTAGAAGTTAGCTGTGGCCTCGTGTTTCATAGGAGGGGGGTGTTCATATCTAGGTGACCATGGAAGTTGCTTTTGTCCTGCAAAATAAAATCTGTTAAATCCTCGTTGATTGAGATCTGCCGATGGTTCGGGCGGGATTTTATTTAGGCACATTTAACCAGTTAGGGGGACTCGGAAAACGTTAAATGTAATTGAGTTTTTAATTAGGTTGAATGAAGTATACCTTTCCTTCAGTATAGGTTACATTTCTCTTGTTTTGCAGGATAGTTGAGATCCTATGATTGGTAGTTTTTTCAGGTTCTTCTATATTTCAATTCTGTCCAATGGCTCGAATCCACGACGAGGACGAAATTATTCCATCAACTAAAAAATTCCCCCTTGGTTATATATATGAAAATACATTAATTCCGAGGTAGAGCGAATTGGATTTTTAAAGGAACATTTGTATCTTATGCATGTATGTTTGTATATATATATATATATATATATACTATATATATATATATATATATATATATATATGATATATTATACATGTCTATAGCTATATATATATATATATAGTATATATATATATATATATATATATATATATATATATATATATATATATATATGTATATATACCAGTATATATATATATATTATATATATATATATATATATATATATATATATATAATATATATATATATATATATACAGTATATATATATATATATATATATATATATATATATATATATATATATATATATATATATAAACTGGGGAATTCAAGAATGAATTCGTCTACGAAAACTTTTTATAACATTGGGCAAATTCATACACCTACTTAGAAGGTCATCAGCATTACGTCGAATCTGCATACTACACCTTTTCACTTCCATTTAAATTTCACATTTTAATACGTTTCCTTTTTCAAACCACTTTTTATCACTGCTATCTAGTACTTTTTTTTAGGTTTTTTTCGTGCGATTTTCCTATGTGAATTTTACCAGACCTGTCGTCTCCATTCTCTCCACGTAAACCGACCCACCTAGAAAACGAGGACCTACGGATAGTCGTCTTTTCAATCCCCCATCTCGGCATTTCTCACCTTCATTACCTTTTCACTTCACATATACTACTTCGGATTTCGTATACATTCTCCATCTTCCCAAATCTTTTGCGATTTTTCCTGCTACCATCATTTCTCGACTATTTTCACTTGCGCCTTCTCTCTGAATATTCCTATGACTCTTTACGTTAATAATGCAAAGCTCTTAACAACGCACTAAATATTGTCTTGCACTGTAGTTTCGTGTTTCGAATTTATTTTCCCTACTCGATCGTGAAGTGTTTTTTTATGCTTATACACGTAAAGAAAGTTTTGGAGGAAGTTTTTATTTTTTTATTTTTTTTAACGAGCATGGAATTCATGTCGTGGCACAGTCAGTTCTCGGAGACTATGACTATTGACTCTTAATTGCTCACTTTCGTTGTCACGCTTCGATTCCGGGAACCAAATACCCAATTCTCTCTCTCTCTCTCTCTCTAGCTCTCTCTCTCTCTCTCTCTCTCTCTCTCTCTCTCTGTTCCTGTTTTTTTTCTCTCTTCAAATTCGGGAGGATTCTTACAAAGTGCAATTTCGAATTTTTATTTCTCGGTAAAGTTGATTTTTTGGGAATAGGAATACAATTTATTTATTATTGTCATATTTTACAACCTTGCTAGAATCAATCAGAATCTGCAACCTAACCCCCTGTTTTTTTTTTTCTTAGGAATCGATTTACCACCCTAATTAGGTATCTTTGCTGTGGGATTGTTCATTGTGTCCTCTGGATGATATGTATTCAGACACTTTATCTTGCTATATTCTCCCTTATTTCTGTATTTAGATCTTGGTACTTTTCTTTTCTTTTTATTCCCTGTTCAGTTATGTCCTGTATCCCATGGTAAGGCTATTGACCAATTTTAGATCCAGTCTTCAAACCTAGTATATGACATTATCAATCCTTATACCATAGTCACAGAATACCTAGCTTTCTCTCTCTCTCTCTCTCTCTCTCTCTCTCTCTCTCTCTCTCTCTCTCCTCTCTCTCTCTCTCTCTCTCTCCTGCTTTTTTTTTTTTGGGGGGGGGGGGTGTTGTACATGGTTGTATTATGTACTTTGGGCATCTGTGTTCATTGCAGGTCTTCCAGTGAAGAACCATGTCGACTGTAATGCCTTTTCTTGTGTTTATTTTGAGCTAATGCTGGCAATTCACTTAGGTGTAGTTGATGATCTCCATAATTTTGTGCACATTTGTGACATTTGGTCATCTTTGTTTTGTTTTGTATAGCACACCGTATATCGTGTATATAGCGCTTGCTCTTCGTGCTGCCATCAATGCTTTCATTCTCTCTTCTGACCTCTGACCTAGTTAGTCATTGACAACTGCCATCTCCGCCTACATCCAGAGTCTGTCTCAGGTACTGGTCTTGAATTTTCTTGTTCGCCATTTCTCTTTCCTTTGATCGTGATCACTTTCCTTGTCGACTGTGATGAGTTTTTCATTTCAAGCTGTTGTGAGTCTTTTCTTCTTTTTCTGCACTCCTATTTTGATGTTGATACAGCCATCCACACTTTGCATTCCTCTTCCTTCTCTTTTTCTGCTTGGGGAAGTAGATCCTTTCCATTCTTTTGCTCTTGGATAATGCCCTAATATTGCTCATCAGTTCTATGATTTTTCTGTCCCAAGTTATCTAGGCCTTCATTTGTCCAGTCTACTGTTATCTTGCTACAGGACAACCCATATCTAATTACCTTCACAGCATTCCATCAAATGACCTTTGACTGTAGCATTTCTCTAGTCTTGAAGACGTATTTCATCTGATCTGTACTTTTATTTTTCTTGGTATTTGATATTGCCAGCCCTCAAGATTCCCGGGTATTTTTGTTCCAGTCTCTATTGTTGTTTGTTCTGCGGTAAACGGGTAAAGGGTAAAAATTGCTGCTGAAAAACATTAGTGTTATTCCAAAGTTTTTAGCCTTTTCCCTCTCTTGTGAAAGGTACGAATGATATTATTAACAGCGTGTATTTAGATTGCTCTGTATGGAAGGGATCGTGGCCTTGAAGTTAAGCCTTTAATAAAGATTCTTGCCACAGGCCTTTCCAAGAGAGCATTACAAAATACGGTTTATTTCTTTTCGTGGGGTTCCAAAGTATTAAAGCCTGGGCAGACACCTTCCTGAAAGCTCTTTCTTTCTCTTTGCCAAAGTACTGAAAATGCTTAACATTAAATATTCTTGCATTATACGTAAATGTATTCATTTGATAGCAAGCAAAACATGGACTGACTGCAGAGAAAAAAGTAAATGATATTCCCTTTGTTTTTCTTCACTTGCATAACTGTTTTTGGGCTTTGTATGTAATTTTCCTTATATGAGTTTTTTCTCGAGTATGAGTTAGTCCTCTCTCTCTCTCTCTCTCTCTCTCTCTCTCTCTCTCTCTCTCTCTCACACACACACACACACACACACACACACACACACACAGCGCGCTAGTTCCCTTTGCAAAATACAAGCCATGTGATGTTAGCACCATACCTTTATCTCTTGAGCAAGTCCTATCCGCCGTAGGTGACATCAGAGATGAACTTTTTTGATGTCTGATAAAGATATTTCAAAGTTTTATTTTATCGATATAAAAAACTGTTGTTAGTGATAGTAGCAGTAGTATAATGCTGCTGCGTAAGATGTATGAAACGAAAATATTTTTATACTGAAGGAAAAAATATTTATCTGTGTACCTAGTGGGCTCCTTTTTTCTTTTTTATGAACAAAGGTCAAAAGATCAACTTGTTTAACAGAAAATTATTTTACTGGTGTGAGCTTAGGTACATTGTCATCGCGTATGTAAAAGTACACAATATGTTTTTATCCCAAAATAAAAAAGACTTGTGGCATTTACAGTTATTACATTGCAATAGCACTTTAGTGGAATCTCTAAACTAAAATTTGGCGATGCCCAAGTTTCAGTTGCTAGGGAAATTACTGTGTGTATTAAAAATGGTGCTCTTTTGTGCGGCGCAAAGCGTCTTTCTCTTTGGAGATATCTTACATTTTACCTAACTACTTTTTCCACGTGTAGCTGAATGCCTAATGACAGTTAAAATGAGAATACTGGACGTCAACTCACTAGGTGAATTTTAAAGTAGTACCTGTGAGTTGCAATTCTATCCACAGAACGATATATAGATTTTAAATCCTCCGTTTGAGAGCTGAAACTCAGATCATAGCTGTATAAATAAAAAGCGTAAAATGATTATAATGTGACCAATACTGGGCATAGGAGGGAGTTCCTATGGGAGGCTACCTAAGGCAAAAACAAAGTGGGCATAAAAGTGTGTGATGGTAAACTATAGGAAGACACGAATTAATCCCACTCTTAGAGCTGAAGTTCCACCCCATTTAAATTTTAGTGATGCCATTTCCGTGTTACGCGTATATTCATATTCTCTCTACCCAAATGGGGGGCTCATAATAAGTGCTTGAGCTCTTGATCGTATAGAAAATGTCACTTGGGTCGAAAGTTAATTTATTTCTCCGATATGAAATCAAACAGTCCACTTTATTGCAGATTATGGAAAAAGAGGCGTCCCTAAGATTAATTGCAAATTAATTCTGTATTCTAATTTCAAGTAAAGGACTGAGGCTGACATGAAGATTTAATTGCAAATTAATTCTTTTCTATTCCAGTTAAAAAAAGGACTGAGGCTGACATGAAGATTTAATGCAAATTAATTTCGTATTCTAATTCCAGTAAAGGGACTGAGGCTGACATGAAGATTTAATGCAAATAATTTCTGTATTCTAATTCCAGTAAAGGACTGAGGCTGACATGAAGTAGGACTTATCAAGGAGTGGCACTTATTGGCCTTTTATTTTCAAATTTTTTAATCCATAACCACGGGAAAATGAATCGGGATGTTCATATCCACCTTGGGAACCTTGGGATTCGGAAGCCTACGATAAGGAATAGAGATAGAGGTAACGTTACCTCGGCTGTAGATGCCACCTCTCTTTCTCCTTCGACCCCTTCATATTGACAAGAGATAGTATATGAGCTATATAGGATACCCATCACTACAAAGCTACCTCTTCAGCTACAGAACTGACTCCCCTCACTCAAATATTCTTAGATCTCCTATGTCATATTTATATATTATAATGGTAAAACAATGCACGAGGTATAATATCACGAAGCAAAATTTTGTTTGTCCTAGTTCGTTGAGTTTCCTGTGGAAAATTTTAGCTGATTTAGGTTAAATTTCGGTGGGTCATTATTCCTACACAGAGAAGGTTCATGAAAATCCAGAGCGCCTCAGTGGCGTGGTCGGTATGGTCTTGACCCTGCCATCTCGGTTGGCCGCGAGTTCGTTCTCGGGCATTCCGTTGGAGGTGTGAGAGATTTGTATTTCTGGTGATAGAAGTTCACTCTCGACGTGGTTTCGGAAGTCACGTAAAGCCGTTGGTCCCGTTTGCTGATTAAACCGCTGGTTCCATGGCAACGTACACCATAACAAACAAATGAAAATCCCAACAGACAAAAACGACGTTGATTTTTACCAATTTCATGGCATTAGAGCAACTTACTTTTTCATGAGAGCGGAAACCACTTTCCCATTTCGCAGCAGTATAGCTCCCAATCGCAAGCCCAATATCATATCCGCTGGGTTATAATGAGAGTCTTTTCAGGACCACAAATGAGATTTGCCTGCCTTTTCGAGATCGGCGGTTTGTAGGAGAGATGGATGTGCCACTCAGTGACTGTCGAGATGTGGGTATTCGTCACGTGAGAGGATGGGCGTTTTTCAATATATAAATATATATATATACATATATATATATATATATATATACATATATATACATATATATACATATATATATATATATATATACATATATATATATATATATATATAATGATTGGGAATAACACTAGGAGCAACAGGATACGAGAGCAAAACCAAAGTAGAGGAGTTTTTACAATTGAGAAAAAATAAAAAGAAATGGACGTATAAGAGTGTCAGATATAGATGACGAAAAAGAGTAATAGAATGGGTCCCTAGAGATTGCAAACGAAGCAGGAAGTAGAGAAGACTGTGGATCGATCAGCTTAGAAAATGACATAGAAAGATCATAAGCAGAAGGGAGTGGAAGGAGATTTCGGAGGGCCTTTGTCCTGCAGTGGACTAGCAAACGGCTGATGATGATGATGGTGATTTATACACATACACTTATATATATATATATAATATATATAATATATATATATATATATATATATATATATATATATATGTATATATGGATTGATCAAGTGCGAAGGTTTTTTCTTTTTTGTTTTATATCGAACCGTTTGTTGAAAGCTGCTATTATGTATAGAGCATCTGATATTTTAAAATGACACATACTCAAAACGTATGCACACACATGCTGTAAATTTTATGATACTTATTTGTCGTCTTCTTAAGGTCTGATTGTAATATTTTCTCTCTCTCTCTCTCTCTCTCTCTCTCTCTCTCTCTCTCTCTCTCTCTCTCACACACATTTATGTATGTTACTCTTGAATCTCGATGCTTTTTGCAAAGTGCGAGACGTCACACCGGCTTCCTAACGTACGAGTAAAAGACTCGACTTTTTCGTCTTCTAGTCAGATGGTCAATTATAGCATAGCAAACGTCCTCTGACTGTCACATTCAGTTTCTTGCACCACTCGCTGGACTGCCTCAGCATCCATTATTGCTCTCTTCCGTATGCTGGTGATTTCCTCGGAATCTTACGCTCTTTTTTTGTTCCTGTTTATTTGTTTCGTTCGTTCCTGGTTTTCCTTTTTCCCACTTCGTAATTCTTGATGTCTCTTCTGAATTTTTATAAAGGTCGACGCGTTCGTGTGAGACAAATTATTACAGCAGCACACACACACACACACACACACACACACACACACACACATATATATATACTATATATATATATATATATATATATATATATATATATATATATATATATATATATATATATATATATATATATATATATATATATATATATATATATATATATATATATATATATTATATATATATATATACATACATACATACATACATACACACACACACACATATATGATATAGATATATATATATATATATATATATATATATATATATATATATATATATATATATATATATATATATATATATATATATACATATTATATATATATATATATATATATATATATATATATATATATAATAATCCATTATTTTAACTTATGTACAAATTTCTGTGGCATTAATCTTTCTGGCCTTCGGTAATTATGTGTGAAGTTGTAAAGGTTTCCGCCGAGGAGATACTGGGGAGAACGATAGTATTTTACATTTTATTTACGTATTTATCTTCTAATTATAAGTTTCAATGGAAACAAATTTAAAGCTGCTAGTATCATATGCAGCTTCAAGCTGCATGAGTCATGTACCAGATACTTGTAGTTTCCCTTTAACGTGAAAAACTGAGGTCTGAAGCTGTGTTGCTGTGTTTTTAGGCCATTCGTGATTTTTCCATTGTCACCTATTTTATGCGTAATTTGCTCAGTGTCCAAATCTACACGGGCCTTTGTCATGTTGTTTGCAGATCAACAGTCATAACACTTTCTTTTATTTTATTTGAGCTGGCATTATTACTGTTATTGTTATTACTACTGCTACTGTTGTTGTTGGTTGTGGTACTGTTACTGTTGTTTTCGTTGCTGTCTTTATATTCAGGTTTTGCTAGTAATGCCATGCATGTATGTATGTATGTACGTCTGTATGTATGTATGTATACTTACATGCTTAAACAGAATTTTCTTTCATTTTCATTTTTCAAACTTGTAATTGAAGGGAGAAGGGATCCTTATGGCATAATGTATAGGTTTACGTCCACTTGTTGTATATTAAGGTCCAGTTAACCAGTATTCTTTATTTGTCAAGATCATCATACAGTGTTTATATTGTCTTCATTTTTTGAAGGCTTTTGACAGAGAGAGAGAGAGAGAGAGAGAGAGAGAGAGAGAGAGAGAGAGAGAGAGAGAAAGTATTTGACTTCTTACATGAAGCCATGGAAGTTAGTCGTTTGTCAGTCTTCATAATCCTCTTGAGTGTTATATTGGCACTTTTTGTAGCACCCGGTTTTTAATCTCATTTAATTTTACAGTTTTATGGTCGTGCAGCGTATCTAATTATAGTGTACATTTTTCAGCAGCTTGGATTTGATATAATAATCAGTATCACGAAGTATAATGTCAAGAGGTATCGAAGTGAAGAAAACATCGTGATGCGTTCACAGACGTTTGTTATGGTTTTTTGGTGTTACTTTGAAAAATATGTTTAGCGGTGTTTGAAAAATATTTTTAATGTTTTTCAAAGATATATTTAATGCTATTTGAAAAATATTTTTAACGTTTTTCAAAAATATATTTAATGCTATTTGAACAATTGTTTTAATGCCATTTGAAAAATATATTTAATGATGTTTGAAAAATATATTGAATGTATTTTGATGCTATCTGATAGTACTGAGTGATCCTTCCCTGGGTTCCAGAGCTTGGCGTTAAACCTAAATTCCGTATTCCATTTCATTAGACAAAGTGATGCTCGTCACACCGTAGTGGGTGGAACTGAGGTTCGTTGCGCTTTACGTCATTCATGATGAATTTTCTGCTGCTACAACGAAAAAAGATAGTGTTATAAATTTCCTCCGCGTTATCAGAGAAACGTAACCTATGAACTGACTTGTATGAATATCCTTTCAAAGGGCTCAAGGACATTCTGTTTCATTATGATGTCACATGAATCGCAAATAAATCTACAACTGTTATAAGTTGGAGGAGGACAGGACTAATAAAGAATAAGAGATAATGATCCACCGTGAGAGGAATAAAACAGGAAATATACTGGTTAATATTTTTTTAAAGTACAAACTATATCGATCTTGAAGATCGCCTTTGATAAACACTGAATCTAGATCTGTGGCGCTAATTCTTTATATTTAAAACTATACCACCGAAAATTATATCCACAAGACTCACAAGCTCCTGTAATTCTGTATCCTACTGCACCTTCGCATTCCTTTCTACCTTTTCACTCCTATTTCATCTCTCGCGTTTTTTTTTTTTTTTTTTTGTGGCATTTCGGCCCGGCTCTTCTGACCAGCTCGGATATCGTATTGACTGGCTACCGCCGAAGTCTACCTCCTAATCCCACGGGCAATGCAGAGAGAGAGAGAGAGAGAGAGAGAGAGAGACCTAAAAATTCTTATTTAGGGACAACTACGGTCTCAAAATAGTTTTATAACGCCTTTAATGTGAAATGATATGCATTTAGTATGTTTTGGATTCATGAAGCAAAAGCAAAAGCAGGGAGAGCATTTCGTTCGAAATCTCAGTATTAAACCTTCTACGCTGAACGCACAACTGAGCATTTGAATTCCTATTTCCCGTCACGAATACATCTATTTGCAGTGGCAAAGAGGGAACCACGAGAATTTCCGTATTGCTTCTTCCTTTTTCCTTTTCCTCTTGAATAACTGCCACTATCAAAACATATTTTATGTATGATGTGGCGCATTTGTTACTTCATTTTATTTCAGAGTGATAATGCTTATTTGCAAAGGGATTTTTATATTTTTTTCTCTCATTCGAGATAAATACATAACCACCAAGTGTATAGGGACACAGTGCACGTTTGTGTTTGCTGTCATTTTTTGAGATAACTGAGTATATGCAGGATAGTGCACCAGTCTTTCATAATTGACTGTAATTTCTGTGTTATCATCTATTTATTTTTGCAGTGCATTTTTTTTTTATCCTGATGCATTTCTCTCTTTTTTGTTGTTCTAATATTCTTCACTTGGTTTCTCTTTATGTTGGGGGAAAGATGTATGTACTCTATTTTGATATCCTTGCTTCTCTTGTTTATGTTCCTCTCTCTCTCTCTCTCTCTCTCTCTCTCTCTCTCTCTCTCTCTCTCTTTCACATTACGTTCTTTTTCTTTTTTTCCTTAAGTCATAACTCGCCGTGCTGACATTAATTACCCCCCTTCTTATTGGGTGGCATTCTTAGTCAATTCTTGATATCTCTCGAAGGCTTACTTATAATTTATTTTAGCATTGTGTATCCTCCATAATTGAGACTGTAGTACGGTTTGTTTGTTAGACATTTATTTCTGTATTGTGATATAGTATGTTTCCGTTATATTGTTTGCTATATCTACCATTTAGCTTCGAATAGGATATTCGGGAATTTTGAAAAATTTAAAAATGGTAAAATCTGTAGCCTTACACTGGTTGATGTTAACGTAGGCCTTTTGAATGTGAACATTGTTTATTTATACTAAATTAAGAATGATAAACTAGAATGTTTTTGTGTGATGTGTTGCTCAGGAATTTATGGAAATAACTGAACGCAGAACACAGTGATCTGGAAAGTTATGTCGAATAGTATCGAATATGCCGCAATGTCGTCCCTTCCTTTTCATGAAAACATCGACAACGCATCGAATAGAAGTTTTATGCCGACATTGGAACCCTGGAGACCAGTATGCATGAATTCGTCTTTTATCTTCTCCTCTTGACGTTCGAAAGCCGCTGCACACTAGGTCTGGACAAAAGAATATATTTACCGAAGAATAAAGGAACACATTTCCATGCCCGAAAGTTTTCGATGGAATAATCTCCTATTATGCATATTTTATTCTTTTTTTGGTTCGTGTTTTTCTTAGTTCCTTTTACTTTGTAAGATTAATTTTTAAGCATCCCTAGAAAATGTTTACATTTTAAAATTGATTGTTGATTTTTAGGTGCACTGGTCTTATCATTTTTTTCAATATTGTTCCTTTCGCCATCTCACTATTCCAGTATTTTTATTTATTTGTTATCTATTAAGCTGCAATGTTTATAAGTACACTCAGTGGATTTAGCATGTTGATGCTTCTACCCAGTGGGCAGGATTTCCATTAAATTGCTACATTGTCTTTTTTCTGAAATCATTTGTTATTGACATTTTAAGCCTTTTATGGAAATCCGTGTAGGTTTCTATCTCTCTCTCTCTCTCTCTCTCTCTCTCTCTCTCTCTTATTTTTCACTCACAATCAGTTGATTACCATTAGTACATGATTTTGACACCTCTTTCAGTAATATTACTTTGTTACATACACATGTATACACACACACACACACACACACACACACACACACATATATATATATATATATATATATATATATATATATATATATATATATATATATGGATGTATGTATGTATGTATATTTGTCATATGCAAGTTAAATCTTTGCAACTGTCATCATTCCACCGGGGTCAAACAATCAAACAGAATATCTTAGTCAGTTCGTTTGGTTTTTATGATATTAAAGACTTTAGGGAATTTGCTTTCGGGACACTTCAAAGTCTGTGTGAGCTCATCATACAACCGTTGTTCACCCGCTTTTGTTTAAAGGTTCCTGAACAAACTTGACCTTGGTCTCTCCACTTGCTCGTAACTTTATTTTTTTATCCTCAGTGGTAAACATTCGTTTAGTACGCACGATTGTTTTTTTCTTCATGTGACGTTTTAGACTTCGTGTTTTGGCATCTCTCTCTCTCTCTCTCTCTCTCTCTCTCTCTCTCTCTCTCTCTCTCTGAAAAGGTGGTGTTTTGTCTGGGATTTTAATTCACAGTTGAATCTAAAAATAAGCGCTGTCTTGGAAATGTCTCTACCCGATGAATGCCAAGTTTAAGATGTTAATTTGATGTCATATTATTACCATAGGGGCAGAGTTGATTTGATGCCGTATTAATACCATAGGAGCAGCGTCTCAGTGGCGTGGTCGGTATGGTGTTGGCCTGCCACCTCGGTGCCCGTGAGTTCGATTCTGGGACATTCCATTGAAGGGTTAGAGATGTGTATTTCTGGTGATAGAAGTTCACTCCCGACGTGGTTCGGAAGTCACGTAAAGCCGTTGGTCCCGTTGCTGAATAACCACTGGTTCCATGCAACGCAAAAACACCATGCAAACAAACAAAATATCATAGGAGCAGAAGTTTAGCCAATGGGTTCCAGTGATGGGTCGCTTTTTCGGGTAGTGCTCCCGGCAGGTTTCCCAAAGTCTAACTCCTTAAGTTTTAAATTACATCGGCTTCGTGATTGACCTGTAACAGAAGGACAAACATCACTTCGTAACTGATTGCCCGGCCTTTCTGTTCAACAAACTCACACTCATCCTTTCAAGTTTCGCCTTCTTTTAGTGTCAGGTTATCGCTTTACCTCGCTCTTGCTGTTTGAGTTTTGAGATTTACTTATTTGTGTTATCTAATAACATGTCAGTTATGCCCTTTGTTGTCCATATACCTGAAAGAGGAATTTCCATGAAGCGATATTGTTTTCAGTATCTAGGCTCGGTAATCAATGCAGTGGGTGATGTAAATAGATAGTTTAACCATCACATTCAGTATAAATCACAAAACAGCTTCCATTTAGTGATAATATGTGAATGATCAGTTAGGATATCATCTTTCATGAGTAATTAACTTAAGTAACAGTCTATTGGTTTAATCATGCCGGTATCAACTACGAAACTGTTGCGGTTTTGATATTAGTGTTGATAGTACAGCACTCCATAAAATTCAGACGCACAGATTGCATCTAGTATTATCATCGATTCTTTTTCACATTTAACGTACTCTGCAATCATAGTTCATTATGAATGCAATTTGCTCTGAATTGTTAGCATTAATTGCTGCATAACTGAAACATAAATCCGTTGTTGTCGCTTGTTGTTGCAACATCGGGCTAAAATGGGCCCGCCATCTGTTTAGCTATTCAGCGTTAAAATTAATTCCCGTGCCAGTGCTTCGGAAGTGATCTAGCTGTAATTTAGTTGATAACGACAATGCCCACTAATTGCCTAATGATATCCTCCAGCATGGCAGCTAACGGTAACGGGTCAGCATTTTTACCAATTTACAAACGTAATATTAATAAGATTAAAATGAATAAGTCTACATTTGCTTTTACTTGATTTTTGTTTGTCTTAGGAAGCTATGGGTGTCTAAACACCAGTTACTAAATTATGCGTGTTCATGTGGAATCCATCCAGTAACTTCGACAAAGGAAAGGGTTCTTATGGTACAAGATTAGGGTGTATATTTTCAAAAGATTAACTGTACATCAGTCCTAATAACCAGCTCATCAGTTACCAGATGTATTGCCGTTCATGTATTACTGATATTGTTTTTTTTCAGTTATACCTTACTCCTAATGACCAGCAAAGCTAGCCAATCACAAAATAAATTTTAGAGTAAATGTCATCTTCCTTTTTAAGAAATCTTAATTGTCTCACCAATAAAAGCCTGATGTAATATTCAACACTCAAATCGTAAAATGTAACTCATCAGGTCATTTGCCTTTCAAACATTTCATCCTCAAATAAAGAAAGAATTCCAGGGTGGACCATTTCTGACCATTTCTTTCATCCAAGTTTAGGTTCACGTCTTCTTAGGGTGGTCGCTCCATCCAAGTAAAATTAAAGGAGAGTATTATGAAGCAAGGTGGGAGTCCTTTGAGTTTAAAGGGCCACCTGCATGTTTTATATAGTGTGCCCCCGTATTCGCGGGGGATGCGTACCAGACACCCCCGAATAGCTAGAATCTGCAAATATTTAGAACCCCTATAAAAATGCTTAAAACTACCTATGTTGTTAGTTCAAACTCAAGAAAAACCCACTTAAAATGCTTACACCTGGTTTATATTTATAGTTTTATCAGAAAATGTGCATTTGATCATGAAACTGACATGAAAATACAGTAATTAATGGATATTTCTCATAGAAAAATTAACTCGAATATGCAAATTTCCCGTGCTAATAATGGGTATGTATGGTCAATAGAGAAATCAGTGAATACGTAAGTCCACGAATCTCGAGAACGTGAATACAGGAGTCCACTGTGTATATATTTTATATATATATATATATAATATATATATATATATTATATATATATGTATGTGTGTGTGTGTAGCGGAAAAAATTAGGGGGAGTTTAAATATGTAAATATAAAATCAATATGAAATGACCAGGATCATATCATTAAACTTTGCATTTTTAAGTGAAAGGGTAGAGATGGAAAAAATGCATTTTAAATATTTATTAAATTTAAATTTAAATGGTTAGACATTCATGAATACAAATAATTTAAAATAAGAAATTTCACTGTAGCAGCTGGTGGTGGAATGATGTAAACGAGTCCTCGACTGATTAAGAATGTCAAGCGAGGACGAAGAAATGCACTTTTGTACGAGAGATTAAGGTTCACAACTGCGAGGGCTTAACCTTCTTCCTTTCACTCATCCGCTAAAAAATACAAAGTAAAGGAGAATCAACCACGGGAAAAATCAGAACAAAAGATACAACACTAATAAAAAGTAACTAAAATAAACCAACAAAAAATCAACACTAATCAAAATATCAATTACTGCAATCGCATGATTAAAATCTACAATTTTCATATAAATCAATAAAATCTTGAAATCAACGAATCACCGAAAACAGCAATTAACTATACACGAAAATCACCTTACTTAAATATTTACTTAAATCAACACTAAATCACAAAAGCTTTCAAATTATCATTAAAACAAATAGCAAAATCAACGAGTAGTCAAATACTTAAGAAATAAAATTATAGACTGCATTAAAATCATAGGTTCAATCTAGCAAGAATTTAATAAATTAAAATACTTGAAACAATTTTCAAACACTGGCATATAGAATATGTAACCCAAGAACAAGCATTAAAGCCCCTTATGCTTACCCTGTTGCGATAACAGTTCTGGCGAGTGTGGAAAAAATCGATTCAATAGACGATCATCGTTAAGCAGCGGTCCGGCATCCATCCCTCGATGAATTAAGTTGTTGTAATTATGTCCATGATGGGAGAAAAAATCCATAGTAATTAATCCAGCACTAAATCCAGTAGTAATCCAGGACGGAGTCATAGCATAAATCCCAGCGTGACGTGTATAAATCCTTAAATCCACTTGAAAAAAATGTGAGAGAAAGAGAGGCCGCTCCTCGTCACTCCCGTGTAAGGTTATGCTGAAGACTGCTTAACTGTGTGAAAAAACTTCACAAAGGCTTTAGCGGCAGGCAGATATAACTACTGTGAAGTAGTTATTATTTAAAAGCAAAGGGGGCAATTAGCGACACTTCTGTATGCCAAATGTATAAATACTGAAACTATTCAAAATTAATAATTTGAACGTTTTTTTCAATCTTTCTATACAAGACCAGATTGAGCTAGCTGCTATTCTTCTCAGAACAAATCAAGGCAGCCCCCCGTGAATTCTTGCAATATTGTCATTAGAAACAACATTAGAATCACTCTGAGGTACAAGATTTGAATCTAACTGATCAATATGAGGATCACTTAACCCATCACCTTTAACCAAAAGAATAACAGACGATATATCCCTAAAGACAACACTTTTATTACCCTTGACCAATTGTACTTGAACAGCCTCACCAAGAGAATTATAAATAACATCAAGAACTTTAGCTAAAGGGTAATTGGGAGCCTTAACCATTGAATCCTTTATCAAAAACTATGTCACCTTTTGAGATTTTAACGTGCTCTCTAGGGTAATATTTGTCTCTGTATTTAAGTTGCCTGATCTTGCAATCCAAATAAAAATTCATTGTGATAACTATTACGCAATTTCTCTTTAATATGAATTAAACGCTGAAAGTCCTTACCCAAATCAGAAGAGTCATAATCATCAAGTTGACCTTCGTGATATATACATTCATACCCTGTGTATCATATCCCAAACTTCAAAACTCTGGTGACAGCACCTGAAAATCATCATTCACATTCTGCTCCCTCAATGCGCCAAGTTCAGAAATGGGTTTCTTATTAGCGTAACATATGCATTGTTTAATTACATGAGAAAATTCCAGAAAATCCAGAATATTATTATGGATTGCTCCTGTATTAACTTTCTTACCAGACCAACTCCGGACTCTATGATACCTCCAATACCACGATTCAGAGAACCACGAGGATACTGTGAAAATTCAGGACATCGACACCCCTCTGATTGAAGAATTCCTGCACCTCACTTGCTTTCAGACATTCCTCAATCCATGTGAATGCACCACCAAGATTTGAGCCAGAATCTGAAAATACTTTGTTAGGCAAACCATAGCTGTAAACATGATTTTGAAAAGCCAATATAAATCCTTTAGAATCAGCTGAAGTTACTATTTCAACATTAATCATGTTAGACCAAAATACATTTAAAGATTACCCCATAGGTTTTGGTTTTAACTTTGTCACTTCCATACCTTGTGAAATATGGCCCAAAGTAATCAATGAAACATACAGAAAAAAACCTCTTTATGGGATTCACATTCCATTCTCTATAGTCATTAGCATTAACTTTTAACTTATGGTCTACTCGACATCATACCTTTAGACATCTTTCCCATCTTACATTTTACTCTAAGAATACCATCAGAGTCACAAAATACATTCATTCTACTAAACTAGCTCAGGAATAGACTTTTTTGCTTCCGTTTTGAAGTGAAAAAATCATGTAAATCTGGAAAGCAATTCTGTTGATCAAGCTTTAGCAAATCATTACTGCATTTTTGGTAGCTTGCATCTAATAAGGCAATTGACTGCTGGCTCTTAGAATTTATTCTTAATTCTTATATTGTTTATGAAAAGCTTAACTTTCATTAGTACTTTAACCGCTTTGTTAAGTGAAGAATACTTAGTTATATCAACAACTGTACCAACTGACATATCTTCAACACTTGGCCTTATTTACAACCAGCTTGGGTATCAGTCCACATCATTAATCATGCCTGGATTAGGAATTACAAGCCATTCCAGTAAACTTAAAATCTTCCCGTAACATCTCGGGTCCGGTCAAGTAACAAGAGTTTCTCAACTTTTGAGAAAGATACTAATCTAGTAGTAGAAATCTGCAGCATTTTCATTTGATCCTACATGAGCTAACTTCACCGAGTGTATAGACTTACAGAGGTCGACTATATTTGTGATTCTATTATTCACATATACCCATTCTCTTCTGATGCTTTTGTTCTCAAGTTCTCATAATCAGCTAGCCAACTTAAGGCAATCGTAGAATCTGAAAACAACATTATGTCATTAACTGCTATAGGCACAATACAAGACGTGAGCATTTTATACAGCTCAAAAGCCCTTTGCAATGCATACTCTACTGCAGTGAGTTTCGAGTACAGGCATAGTTCGCCCTTGCAGATTTTTATTCAGAATCTTGTTATGGGCAGATACGAAGGATACCAACTTTGAATCTCTCTCCTGCAAGTAAATAACACATCCAATAAAGTTTTTTTTACTCGCATCACTCATTACAATTATATCAAAAGTAGACTTTTCTGCTACCCATATATCTTGGTATTCTCGAGCCTTTCAACCATTATTGAATTGTGAAGCTATGTTTCTCCATTCATTTAGCTGAGCACTATGAAGAGTAGTATCCATTTATTTACATAATCCGACTGTAATTGCCTGAGGAAAATCTTTACATCTATTTAAAACAGGCAAGTTAGCATTATTCAAATCAAATATACTCATTACTGTACTCAAAATCTGCTAGGAGTATCAGCTTCAACATTTAATTTTACACATGTGGCCTTTAGTACATCATTATATCTGTCCCAATACATGCCAAGAATTTTAACCTCTTGTGGAGTCTCTGTGCCAACTTTACAGTCAATCTCATACTGAAATTGAGAATAATTAGTAACATACTGCTGCAATGGAAATTTATGCTGCTCAAATATTGTACTGGCCTCCCTGTGAACCATTTCAACTTCATCTTCATCTGTGCAGCCAATCAGAAAATTATCAACATAACTGCCTTGGTAGATTCTTTTTTTTCAATTCCTGAATTTCTTCAGAATCACCATCTGTCTCCAATATTAGCATATTATAAAGACTGCACTGCAACAGATATGGAGAAACAGACATCCCAAATATTACTCGCTTTGAGCGATACACAACTGGTGTAAAATCTCTGGATTCAACATCCTTAAACCAATAAAAGAGAAATTTTGAGGAATTCTCATCATCAATGGCCAATCTGTGAAAGGCTTTTGAAATATCAAATCCAAGTACAAACTTGTCAAACCTCATCATGGTCAAGCATCACTTATTTTAAAATTCTTGTTTGTAAAACCTGTGGGTGAATACATTGATTCAGACTAATGCCTTTACTACCATCAGGTCTCTTTTCTGCAAGATTCGCCATGTAAAATAACTCTTACTTTCGTAGTATCTCTTTCCTCTTTAATTACAGGACTGTGGCTAATGAAGAAATATTTTGGAAATTTCCTTTTATATTCTTCAAAATCTTCAACTTTCTCAATGATTCCCAAATCAATTTGTGACTGGAAAACTTCATCAACTCGCTTTAGAACATTACTGTTCATGTATTTCTTCTTCAGACTGCACAGAACCTTGAAAGCAAGTCTCTCATTTGATCCAAGAAGATCTTTATATCTAGTCAACCAAGGATGGTACAACATAATATCCTTCAGAATCTCTGGAAATGTTGCATAAAATAAAATCCGTCACTTCTTGCTCAGTTTCATTAGTAACACATTCAATAGAATTCTCTTCTTCCATATTTATGAATATCTTACAATTATGATCCAACTGAGAATAATCCGCAACCTCTGCTATATCTGGCATGCTTTCAAAATTACATATTCCATCGAGTGTTGGCACTTCATAGTCAAATCCATCAGAATCAATCTCCATAGTGCCAATGTATGAAGTAGTAGATTCTATTTCTTCAGAAATCTTCCTATTAGACATCAAAGATGTATCTACATCGGAAAGATTCTTATCCAGTCAGAAATAGAACCAATCAAATATTAGTTTATCATCAATTCTGTAAAAAGAAGTCAGTCTGTCTTTTTGACCTAGTACTCCACTCTCCATGCTCATCACACAATGCCAATCCTTTGCACCTATCAGTAGCTTCATATCATTAATGTCATGAATTCTGTTTACACAATTGAATTTATCATAAGCAACCTCTTTACCACTCTGCCTTAACAGTTCTATTAATTTAGACATATGAGGAGCTTTCATCTGAATTTTAATCTTAGGAATACAATGCAAGTAATTTCATAACTTACATCACCAATCTAAAAGGAAAACTCACTGACTTGGTACAAATCTTTTGATTAGTATTAATCCCCTTGATAATCAAATGTATCTTAGGGTCTACTACCTTTAAGTTTCAAGAAATCTGCTAAACTTTCCTCAATAAAGGAATTCTGGCTACCTGAATCCAAACTGTATCCACTTTTACGCGATCATGTTCAGTTGTCACTGTTAGTAATGGTAATAAAGAATCAACAATATCCAAATGACTGGATGCTGTAACAGTTGATGGAATTTCATTAACACTCTCGACAACATAACCACCTTTGTGGTAGTTTGTTTACTATTACTAGAATCTGTTGGCTTTGAGCTACACAAAAAAAAACAAAAGTGTTTACCCTTTTTGCATTTGAAGCATACACTGATGTTTGAAATCTGCACCCATTACTATTATGACCTACTTTTAAGCATTTAAAGCACTTGTGCAATTCTTTTCAATCGCTTTATTTTATCAGATACTTCCAAATACTTTGTACAACTGGCAATTTTGTGATCTTTAGCATTACAAAGCATACATGTACTCCTTGTTAAACTAGTATTCAAAACTAGTAGCCAATACTGCGGTTCTTACATGGACTTCCTTTACTAGTGTTTAATTGAGCGTTATATCTGCTGCAAGCTTCCAAAAATTTACCAGTGACATCATCTAAAGTAGGATGAGACTTATTTGTGATCGCAACTATGATATCTTGAAATTTAGTAGGCAGTGACCGACACACAAAAATAAAGCATAACATTGTCCAAATCAATAGCATTATCTTTCACTGCATCAATCAGTTTCTTAATATGAGCATAAAAATATATGGATCCATCCTTTCCCCAAACAAACCTCAAGTCAGTTAACTCTTTAATGAGGACAAACTTCTGAGGCATTTCATCAGCAAATGCTGCGATCAAAATTTGTTTAGCCTGACCAAAAGTTTGCTGGGACACATTTATGGAAAACTAATCATAAGCCTTTGCTCTACTATGACATTGCTGCTCAAGTAAATTATACCTCTCGACTTCATTTAAATTATACGGAGCAGTCAAGCGTTCAAAAACTTCAAAGAATCGCTTGCATGTAAATTTATCCTCCTTGGAATCTGCATAATACTGAGGCAAATTCAACTTGGGCAAATCAATTCTAGTTCTGCAAGGAGTTTTATTATCAATCTGTAAGGAGAGATTATCAAGTCTAGATTGCATTTTGTTTGACAGTAATTTAATTTACGATAATATTCCTCACATTCAGAATCCTGCCTATCCAAATCCTCCTGCGGAACTAAGGAGTTCCAGTCTAACTTTACTCAAAATCAAATCATCTAAGCTCTGCAATCTTTGACTGTACTCACTCAGAAAACTCAACTCTGTTTGAATTCAGCTTTATACAAAGATCAACAGCATTACACAATTGAGTATACAATACACTAAACCTTACGGCGTATGGTAGTACGTTCACGCTTTTCCGATTCCGCCATCTTTAACTTTAATATAGACAACACACACAAAATCAACTTTTCAAATAAAAAACTAACACATAACGCGAGAGGAGGGGGACCCGGACACCGCCCAACTAGACACGACCAACATTCCACACCAGTGCTTAAAAATATTAATCCAAAAGTTCGAAGGACCAAGCGGGAAAAATTAGGGGGAGTTTAAATATGTAAATATAAAATCAATATGAAATGACCAGGATCATATCATTAAACTTTGCATTTTTAAGTGAAAGGGTAGAGATGGAAAAAAATGCATTTTAAATATTTAATAAATTTAAATTTAAATGGTTAGACATTTATGAATACAAATAATTTAAAATGAGATAAATTTCACTGTAGCAGCTGGTGGTGGAATGACGTAAAACGAGTCCTCGACTGATTAAGAATGTCAAGCGAGGACGAAGAAATGCACTTTTGTACGAGAGATTAATTAAGGTTCACAACTGCGAGGGCTTAACCTTCTTCCTTTCACTCATCCGCTAAAAAATACAAAGTAAAGGTGAATCAACCACGGGAAAAATCAGAACAAAAGATACAACACTAATAAAAAAGTAACTAAAATAAACCAACAAAAAATCAACACTAATCAAAAATATCAATTACTGCAATCGCATGATTAAATCTAACAATTTTCATATAAATCAATAAAATCTTGAAATCAACATCACCGAAAACAGCAATTAACTATACACGAAAATCACCTTACTTAAATATTACTTAAATCAACACTAAATCACAAAAGCTTTCAAATTATCATTAAAACAAATAGCAAAATCAACGAGTAGTCAAATACTTAAGAAATAAAATTATAGACTGCATTAAAATCATGGGTTCAATCTAGCAAGAATTAATAAATTAAAATACTTGAAAACAATTTTCAAAACACTGGCATATAGAATATGTAACCCAAGAACAAGCATTAAAGCCCCTTATGCTTACCCTGTTGCGATTAACAGTTAATGGCGAGTGTGGAAAAAATCATTCAATAGACGATCATCGTTAAAGCAAGCGTCCGGATCCCATCCTCGATGAATTAGTGTGTAATTATGTCCATATGATGGAGAAAAAATCCATAGTAATTAATCCAGCACTAAATCCAGTAGTAATCCAGGACGGAGTGGGGGGGGCATAAATTAAATCCAGCGTGAGTGTATAAATCCTTAAATCCACCTGAAAAAAGGTTTGAGGTGAGAGAGGAAAAAGAGAGCCGCTCCTCGTCACTCCCGTGTAAGGTTATGGCTGAAGACTGCTTAACTTGTGTGAAAAAAAAAACTTCACAAAGGCTTTAGCGGCAGGCAGATATACTACTGTAAAGTAGTTATTATTTAAAAGCAAAATAAAGGGGCAATTAGCGACACTTCTGTATGCCAAATGTTATAAATACTGAACTATTCAAATTAATAATTTGAAGTTTTTTTCAATTGTGTGTGTGCTGTGCGGCGTGCGTGCGCGTGGTAGTTTGAAGAGATTAAACCCTCATGTTAATATACTAATTGGTTTAAGGGGAATCAGGATCATGAACTGAATGTTTTTTAAATCCCCAGCCGGAAAATTGAGCTTGGAAATGGTCTTCCTTTTAAATATTGCATGTAAGTTTAAATATCCCCCATATTCTGAATTAGATTAAACTTTTCGTTCAGTTGTAATGGTAATGCTTCGATCCTCTTGGTTTTATGTCATGAGGGATATTATTCGGTTAATTCAGTATTTTATCATCATGATCATCTAACTTACGGTTCTGCAATTACCTAAAACTTTTGTTCCTTTTATATGTATAAAATATTTTTCCATTTATAAAAATTATTTTTTTAATTAATTCTAAATTAAAAATTTTAAGGGCTTCGCTCATAGTTCCGTCACCCACTCAGTATTCATATGCTTCCGATACATGGTTTTTTCTCATCGGTGGCGCCGAAGCTGTGTCCATTATATTATCTTACTGATGTATATTATAATAATTTTTGGCAGGATAATGTTTTTATAATTACGTCGGTTTCATGTCAAGTACGCGAGAGACTTGTTCGTAACTGGGATATTCGTTTCTGATCACTTCACTTTCGTCCTTTCTTTGGATTTCTTTGGAACGTACAATGTCTCTTAATATATTTGTTTGTTTCTATGGCATTGTAACAACGAAGTTCCAATTCCTGACCCTTTATTACTTCTTTACATCAAATATACTTTGAAGTCATTTTATTATGATGATGAATTTTCATATTGTCATATGTCTCTTCGGCATTCGTTGGAATGCGAGTAAAATTAAGGAAAGTGGTATGTTAAACAAAGAAGAGAGAGAGAGAAACAGGATTAATAGTAAAAAAGAAAACACGTCCTAAGCCAGTAGTACCACTTTAGTTGTGCGTAACGTGGCATATTTAA
>NC_087203.1:102739104-102759104 GCF_015104395.2 Macrobrachium nipponense
GCTTGGTGTTGGGATTTTAAGATATTATAATATATATATACTATATATATATATATATATATATATATATATCATATATATATATATATATATTATATATACATTTATACATAACATACACGCACACACACACTAGATATATATTTATATATATATATACATATATGTTTGTGTATGCTGTAATGTGTTTACATACTAAAAATATGGTATGTTAGTCATATATAAAAAGAATAAAACTAAAGAGCGTCAACCAGATTGCTGTGCAGGACTGTGATCAGACTAGAGACGACTAAAGATGACGTATCCAATAAAGTAGGTATGCTAAGACTAACATGCAGTCACCCGGTCATTCAATTGTTTATAAACCCTAGTCCAGCTCCCTGCTTGAGACAACTACCCCGACCTATATTCAAACGGCCTACGTGATCTGTAGCTGTATCATTTTTGATGTGTGTTTATCGCTATGAAACTATGTCATTTGTATGTATGTTATATGTTCGAACTACGTCTGTCCTTCATAACTTGTTAACAGAGAGTAGACGGGCAGACAGAGTTAGCGATCGTCATTAGGAAGACTACCTCTTACCTAAAGCTTTATCATGTAGAGGAATAGGATTAGCCATCATCATTGGCAGAAGCGATAAGCTATCGTATTAGAAGACTTGTACAATCATATCTGATCTTCAGACATGGTAAAACTCAGAAGGAATACATTATATTTTCTATATTTCGTGTTTTCTACAAGAACCTCCTTCACCATGAGTTAAACATCGCGTAATAACTAACAAGATAATACCGACTTCGTAAGTATCTACAACCCCAGACACTCAATTGAAGAGGAGTGCCAATACAACCGATTAGCGTAAAGCTTAGCGCTAGTTACTATTACCTCAAGGGCGTTATCATACAAGGCACAAGCCCTAATATGGTGGCCAGCGTACCAGAAGACTCTACCAACGTTCATACGAAGAAAAACCAGATAATAAATCAGGTATCATAAGAAGTCAACGACGACGAACAGCAGATTCTTCAAGCAACCTAAGTATCATCGTAGTGAGCGACTTCAGAAAACAATAAGAACTTTTCAACGCGACGAAAGCAACAGATCTTCAAGAAACGTAGTATCACGCGTTAGTGAATAACTTCAAGAAACAACCGAACGGTCTGCATGATCGGATCTTCAAGGGCTAGAATCATCGAAACACGCGCACGGGGGGAAACTGAAGCCAAACCAGTCATCGCTAAAGAGAAGGCAGACCGAGGACGTGTGTCGTTATCGGAAACACTGGACTCCCACAAAGCAGCTAAGTACAATTTTTATTCATTTGGAGATAACTTGCAGTGTTTCCTTTACAGGTCGAATTTCGTTATTCCTGTGGCTGAAGTTACGAGACATTCTTAATCTTACTTTTTACAGAAATTATTACATCTTGAGATTTCGTACTGCGAGTTTTGATCTTTGAGTGTCTGTTTCCAGAAGTTCTTACTGAAATATCATAATCATATATTGTGTAATTTTTTCATTTTGGTGATTATTAATCCTCTTCACGTAACAAATTATATATAAACAGTGAAATATGTTGCGTTACGCAGCTGAGTCTGTATCTATACAGATGCATGGATAGGGGCGTTCTAAGCAACCAGAGTGATTAGAAAACACACAAAAACAAGTGGAAACCACCCGTACAAATCTATATAAATTAGATTGAGTAACATTATTTCGGTCATGACAATAAATGCATCCTTTGCAAAGTCCCGGATCGCAGTTAGCCTTGAGTTTTTGAGTTATATAAATATCGAACCTCAAAATGACTCAACTTAAACTTAAAAAATATGCGGATTGGAAGGAATAACCATGTCTGCCTAAAAACTTCATCATGGCCTAAATTGCGCTGACCAGGAATCCCTCACATTCAAATTTTAGCAAAGAATGAAGTACAAACAGTTAATATGAATGCAGTAGTGATAACTCTCATGTCTTATAGTAATCGCCTCAGTTCATAATAAGTTCGTCATTCATTGCTTTATACGTAACAAGCAAAATAATGCTAAAAACACACAATACGTTGACGATGAGTAATAATACAGTAGACCGTCAGAATCAAACAAGCAAACTCGTGACTGTGCCATAGTCAAGCGTCAGGTCAGTCAAAACTGCACGAAGTTTCAAGCAAAGCAAATCCACACAATAAGACGAGCTCTGCAGAGGGGGAAAAGCGAGTTGGATCATCATCCCAAATATCTTTTTGAATTAAAAAGGATTTTTCCTATGAAAAAAAATCAACTGACCGCTATAAAGCTAATCAGAGCAGGTTTTCGTTTTTTTCATACGTAAGTTATTATAAGTAGTGGTGCATTAAAGCCGACTGTACGCTCCGTAAAAATAGAATATCTTTTTATCCTTTAGTAACACGTAATATCATGTATTTACGGACTCACCGTTGTTGTTCGAATTCCCTAATGAGAAGTCCGGATAGCGAAGCGCTAACAGATAACTCTATAGTTATAAAAAAACATTGATCTCTATTAGGTAATTGTAAGATATCCATCTAGGGATACACAAAATATTATCTTACATCCTGCAAAATAGGGTGTTATCAAAAGGAAAATCCTATAACCTTCAAAAATAGTAAATCCGTTTGAACAAAAATGAGACAGTTAATAAAATAATAAATTAATAAAGAACTATACATTTGTCTCATAATCGTAACTTGTCAAATGACCACCAGAATTCTCCCACAACCGCAGTATCACTTATGCACGCAAAATCTCGAGAAGCATGCAACCTCGATGTCTAGTGCGTTGTAAAAATTACTTGCTGGTGAAATGAAATTATTATCCTTCCCAACACGCTGAAATATAACGATTTCCGGCGACAAAGCCTCAGACACGGTTGACACAGCAACAAGTTATCTAGTGATCACAATACGTCCATACATACCGTGGATACGGAAGTTATTAAATATCGCCTTTTTTATTGTGCTATCTTAATCCCACCGATAGCCACAATATTAGGGTTGTGACTGTATGAAAGGACGCCTATTAGGAATGTTAGGACACTAGCTATAATCTTACGCCTAAGTCGGTTGGTATTGCACTCCATCTTCAATGGAGTGTCTGAGGTTTGTAGATCACCTTACGAAGTCGGTATTAGATTGTTAGTTATTACGACGATGTGTTAAACTCACTGGTGAGGAGGTTCTTGTAGAAAAACACGAAATATAAAAATATTATGTATTTCTGAAGTTTACATGCTGAAGATCAGATATGATTGCCAAGTCTTCTAATAACGATAGCTTGATCGCTTCTGCCAATGATGATGGCTAATATACATCCTCTACATCGATAAAGCTTAGGTAAAGAGGTACGTGTCTTACTAATGACGATCGCTAACTCTGTTTAGCCCGTTCTCACCATCTCTGTTTACAAGTTATGAGAGTAACAGACACAGGTAGTTCGAACATATGAAACATAAATACAAATGAAATGTTTATACGGACAAACAATCAAAATGAGGACACGCTACAGATCACGTAGGCCGTTTGACTGGATATTATAGGTGGGGTAGATTGTCTCAAGCAGGGAGCTTCGGACTAGGGTTTATAAACAATGAATGACACAGGTGACGGCATGTTATCTTAGCATACTTACTGGGCCTACAATGTACAGATATAAAAGCACATAAACTGATTGTAAACGGGTTCATGAAAACAAGGGACACACTAAGACACCTGTCAGGTAGTGCCCTATCCTGTGCCCAAATCAATCCTCTTTTTTTTTCTTGAAAGAATATAGTTAGAATTATTAACAGAATTACGAGTCTGTACAGAGGAATTACCACTTCGTAGTGTTATTAGTTCCTTGACACGTTTATACTAGAAGTAATAGCACCAAAAACAAACACCGCAATTGAGTGCATTAGGAATTTTATGAGTGCTCTAAATCAGTAAAACAAGGAATTCAAACACATGATAATGTGACTCGGGTGGGTAAATCAATAATTATTCTCATAACGTGTTGTGTGAACTCCTATCCATTAAGAAAACCAAATAAATATTTGATCACCGAGTAATCGGTTTGGTAGAATTAAAGAGATAAATAAAAAGTGACAATGTCTTACAAGACAACTCGTGATATTGGATCCGAACTGGATTTTATAGCGGTCTCGCGGTTGTTTTTAAATACTGTTATCATTCATATCTCGTATCTGTAGAAATGATACCGCAAGTAGCCTTTACGGTACGCGCTAGAACACTTCTCCACATATCAGCCAACAATTAATTATCAAAATATATATATAAAAAAATATATATAAATAAATAAATATAAAAAATAAGATAAATATGGATACAGCGGAGTCAATAATAATACACTCGTAAGAAGTCGGAAGGGTTACAAATTATAATAAAAGGAATCACGATAAAAAATCATAAACGCTGTAGTAATGAACAAATAAGCTAAAAGTTCAAACCACATATCCAAAACCTACTGACATATTGTCTGTCCGTGTGATTTATATCGTAGTCAATGAAAAAAAAAAAAATAATAATAATAAATAAAAATAAATAAAATAAATAAAAGAGATTTTAAAGTCAGGAAGTCTAGAACGTGAAAATGTTTATATATGGAATAAGCCTATATGAATCTCATACAGGGCTAATAATATATATATAATTGTATGGAAACCTTTTCATTAGTTCACTAAGGAATTATTTAATTAACATATCATGCAGTTCTCCCAACATGCAAACTAAGATATTGTCAATTTTGTACGTTTTTTTCAGACATTCTTCTCATGTCGGGTCGAGTTTAAAAAACAAAAAAATTATCCTAAAGTCGTATTTATGAGCAAGTAACGTAACTCTTAGCTGGCTGAGAGCAATCTCCGCCAAGATGACGACGTCACATGCCGTACACGCATTTGTTTCTTCTAACCTCAATTAATCTGCTGTACACAGCTTCATCTGTGGTCGTCTGTGCTTGCAAAGCAGATTGACTCGGAGAAAGGAATGCTCTAGCCGAACTTACTCATGGGCAAGGCAGAGGTTAGCGTACAAGTGTCTACTGGCTATGCGCAAGAACTCAATCATTTTTCAAATTAATAAACCCAAAAAAAGCGCAATAGGAATTTCTATCACAACAAAAGGATTAATTTTGCTGAAATCCAAGACATTCAGAAGTATCAAAGATATGTATAGAATATTTACTTGCCAACATTAGGCCTATAGCATTCAAGTAAAACATTCATGGGAAAATGTCACATTTTCTTGAAAAACAACTGTTTATTAGAAATAGTTCTACAAGTGGTTTTTCGTGCATCTCCTACTATTAATAAGTTTTAAAAAGTTAACTCAGCGGGGGGGGAGTGCGCGGAGAGAAAATTGAATATGAAACTTGTTGTTAGCACATAGGATCAGATTTATCACAACTTATTCAGTTAGCCAAGAGAACTACAGAATCATGATTAATCTCTCTTGACTCTTATGTTGCCTCGGCAATCTTACAATTACAGCTCCGTTTTCCACTTCTTTGTCTAGTAACTTACTACCAGAATATCGAATTTTCTTGAGATCGTAATGATATCTATTTATTTTTATTAATTATGGAATTTTTACAAGTCATCAAGACAGGATAGGTTCACTCATTTAATCGCCCATGTATAAAAAGTTTGTACAGCGGATTCTTATTTGAATTCAAAATATCACCGAATTCATGGGGTTACGTTCTGGTCTAAATGGCCTCTTCCCTCCCCTGTATTTGATTGTGTCTGAATTTACTTGCCCTTGTGACAAGTAAATTTCACTTGCAGGCTTGATAGATGGAACTGGTTACAGTATCCCTGCAGTACGAGGTTCACATCGCAACTTCAAAAACGTTTCGTCGCAGGCGACGATACAGTCAAGATAACAACCGCCATACAATGTGAAAGGAATTTCATGAGACTTCTTCGACGACACCGTATCTCGTCGTTATCTCGACCGACCGTATCTCGTCGTAATTCCGAACGACACCGGTATCTCGTCGTTAACCCGACCGACACCGTATCTCGTCGTTAATCTCGTGTTCATGCGGAACGCTCCAGCGACTGTCGGAAATCCGACTACGAAAGGAGACATACTTCCGACAATTACGACCCGAAGGATATTCAACTCTACTTTGCTGGCGAAGGAATCGTTGCTGGGGATGTTTTTTTATTCATCGCGAACGTATATCGTGTAAGCTTAGGATGCAGAGAATAAGTATGAGCGCAAAATAGAACGTTGGACCGCCTAGACAAATTTTCCCTTGTTTAACCCTGTGAAATAGGCGTTTCAATTGGCTATGGGTGTTGTCTGGAACTGTGAATGGACGAAAGTTGTTCGAAAGCTAGTTAAATGTGAAGTAGCATAACTCGGTCATGTACCTATATATTAAGTATCATTTATCCTATATATAATGATCATAAATAACAGAGTGAAATATATCTGTTGCGTGACGCAATAGAATCTCTTATATAAATGATCATAAATAACAGAATCTAAATATATCTTTGCGTGTCGCAATAGGAAGACTATTTAAGTGCACATATATTAATCATAATTATATGAATTCCATAATTAAATATGTAAAACAAATCAGGAGCCAATTAATCAATCTGTAAACTTTTCCTTACCAAGATACTGCAGGTATTATGAAGTTCAGTATATGAATTAATGAATCAGATCATATAACATTTAGCATAAAATCAACGAATCAATCAAGCATTAAACATTAATAATTTTTATCAATTCATATATGAAATTTTTTACTCAGTTAAAATATGATTTTTTTTACTCATGTAATCTTCATTACTATGCAATTATGGAGATTAGTAAATTAGTATTCTTCTGTAGCATATGTATCTTATGAGATAAGTTGAAAAACTGTTATCATTATATATCACGTGATCACTATTATTTACAAATCATATGTTTTATATTTAGGACTTGAATCAATTATGTACACCAGAATTTTATTTACTTATATATATTACACCAAGTGTCTGTATCACACTCCTATAAGTCAAGTGCAGTCAGGTTTGAGTGATACTCAGGAGTGCGTTTTAGGAGGCTGACCGAGCTGAGTAGGGTTTCCATAATAAAAATATGGAATTTTAGTCAAATTATAAAAGAATAAAAACTAAAGAGGTCAACCAGAATTGCTTGCAGGAATGTGAATCAGACAGAGACGCTAAAGATGACGTATACATAAAAGGTATGCTAAGATACATGCGGGCGTCACCTGTAGTCATCAATTGTATAAACCTAGTCCAAGCCCCGCTTGAGACAACTAGCGACATAATTCAACGCTACGTGATCTGTAGCGGTCATTTTGATTGTGTGTTCGTATGAAACTATTAAATTTTGGGTGGGGTCTATGATGTTCATAGTTAGACTACTGTCTGTTCCTTAATAACTGTAACAGAGATGGTTAGACGCGGCAGGAACAGAAGTTAGCGATCGTCATTAGAAGACCATGTACTCCTTACCTAAGCTTTATCATGTAGAGGAATAGGATTAAGCCATCATCATTGGCAGAAGCGACAAGCTTCGTTATTAGAAGACTTGTACAATATATCCGATTTTCAGCATGTAAACTCAGAAGAATTACATATTATTTTTATATTCGTGATACCTTTATCCCAACGGTTTTTACAAGAACCTCCTCACCATGAGTTAACACATCGTCGTTAATATCACTAACAAGATAATAACGACTTCGTAGTGATCTACAAACCCCAGACACTCATTGAAGATGGAAGTGCAATACAACCGACTTAGCCGTAAGATTATCGCTAGTCTAACATACCTCATAGGGCGCCTTAATCATCCAAGGCACAAGCCCTAATATATGGCAACCATTCGCTCGTTCCGAATTAGTTGTACATTTAAAGCTTCAACAACGTAAGTGATATTAAAAACTAGAATGAATGAAAAGATCTTGCAATTGACTGCAGAGTATTAATTACTTTGCAAAGTCCGGAATGCTTTAAGTAGACAGTGGACTCCCCGTTAACGAAACGAGAGATGCAGCATCACTATTTGCAGATGAAGGGAGCGAAGATTTTAGCGGAAAACTTGGAATTTCTTGCAAATAAAACAAACGGGAATCCATTACCCTAATGGGCAAAGATATAAACGTCTAGCAAGACTTCGAAACGAAATGCAGCCTCATCAAATGATGTATGGATGATACCATGAGAATAGATCCTTTTCTCTCAATTTAATTTCCTTTTAGCAAAATGGCCTGACGATTAGCCAAAGGCACAGCGAATAGTTATTACAAACGTTAACGCTAAGATATGGAAAATCTGGAGGAAAAATGACATACGGTTAAAAGGAAAAGTGTCATGTTATTGAAGATATATAGATATATATATATAGATATATATTATATATATATATATATATATATATATATATATATATATAGACTACAAACCCTCTGCCAGTTTATACATGCCGCAGTAACGCTCCTCCCAGCGGTAGAACTACCTGTTGGAAATAACATTTAATGGGAATAGTGTCTTGCATTATATTGTTTCGCATAAGAGTTAGGCACCCGTAGGCGTTCTGTCTGAACCCAATGAGTAATATGCGACCTATCATGAAAATAAGTCCGCCATTCACGTTTGTTTACTGGGAATTGTTCAGTTTTTTTAGTGTCTAGATGCTGTCTTGACGCGCTTTAAGAATGGAACTGTTCACTATAGCATTTGGTTTCCTGTTTATGTACTTGCATCAGCAACATTTGAGCTGTACCATTACTCTTATTTTTCCTATTCCCGCCCTTTAATTATGTATATAGAAGGTGATTTGAGAATAAGAAATAAAACAAATCATAAATTATATCAAGTACAAAGCAATAAAGATTGCTAATAACGCTGCTAATATGGAGATAAATGACGGACCCTGGATTGTAAGATGTAGATGTGATCACACTAGCTGAGCACTCTTGCATCGGACATAGGACACTGAAACATTACACAACACAACACACACCACCCACCCACACACACACACACACTCACAAACACACACACACTCACACCCACACACCACACACATATATATCTATATAATATATATATATATATATATATAATATTTATATATATATATATATGTATAATAATAATATATAGTATATAATATATCTATTATAATATATATATAATATATATATATATATAAGTCATAGCACATTTACCGTGATTCATATACATGTATCGAGCTACAAATCGTCCTGAATTATATTCGCTCTGCTCGGAATTAATATAGTTTCATATATCGTTAACGGAAGGGGAATTTTTTTTAGTGTTATAATAGATTTGCTGGCTGACGGACACGAACCATGACACCTTCAAATCCAGGACGACAGTGAAGACTATAGCCCGCAAGAGGATATAAGTTTTATGCCACCTCCCACCTCAAATGCTTGTCGCACTAAGGTATTCGTAGTTTGAGACTGCATCAAACCCCTTGTCATCGGTAAGCATTGTAGTTACTATTTTGTTCCGCACTCCCTAGCCATTATACAAGTCATATTACATACGTATTCATATACATATACCAAGCTACAAATGTCCTGAATATCCTAATTCGTCTGCCTCGAATTAATATATTTCATATAGTTAACCAAGGGAATTTTTTTAGGAAATAATAGATTGCTCGGCAACGTGGCACGAACATCGACCCCTTCAAATCAGGACGACGTGAAGCCTTATCCCACCACGCACGCAGAGGATATAAGTTTATGCGCCTCCCACCTCAAATACCTGACGTGTAGTGCTTCCGTCAGCATGTGCATGTATATAAGCCTATCACATTACCGTGATTCATATACATATATCGAGCTACAATGTCCTTAAAATCTTTAATTTGCTCTGCTCCCCCCCCCTGGAATGAATAATTCTTATATGTTTAACAAAGAGGAATTTTTTTAGGGCTTCACTGTCAGTCCTGGATTTGAAGATGTCGATGGTTCGTGCCCGTCAGCCAGCAAATTATTATCGCGTAAAAAAATTCCCTTCAGTTAAACAATATATGAAAATATATTATTCCGAGGCAGAGCAAATTAGATATAAAGGACATTTGTAGTTTGATATATGTATATGATTCACGCGTAATGTGATATGACTTATATAATGGCTACGTGCGGAAAAAAGCACTACAACTCTACCAAGGACGATGGGGTTGTGGTTGATGCAGTCTCCAAAACTACGAATACCTCGAGTGCGACAGGTATTTGAGGTGGGGGGCGGCTAAACTTATATCCTCTTGCGGTGGAGTGGTGGGTAAGCTTCACTTTGTCCGGGATTGAAGGTGTCGATGGTTCATGCCCGTTAGCAGAACTCTATTATCGCCTAAAAAAAAATTCCCCTTCTGTTAACATATATGAAAAATATAATTCCTAGCAGAGAACATTAGATATAAGACATTTGTAGCTCGATATATATGTATACGAATCACGTTTGTATAGGACCTTTATATAATGGCATACGTGCGACGAAAAGCACTACCACCCGCTACGAGGGACGAGGGGGTTTGATGCAGTATCCAAACTACGAATACCTGATGCGACGGTATTTGACGGTGGGAGGCGCGTAAACTATATCTCTTGCGGTGGCGTGGTGTAGGGAAAAAGCTAAGCTTCACTGTCATCTGGATTGAAGGTATCGAGGTTGAACGGTTCGGTCCGCAGCCAGCAAATCTATTATTCGCCTGAAAATAATTCCCCTTCCGTAAAAATATATGAGAATAATATAATATCCGAGGCAGAGAGAATTAGATTTGTAGCTTCGAATATATATGTGTATTATATATATATATATATAGATATATATATATATATCATAATATATATAATATATTATTTATATTATATCTGTATGTATGTATGTATGTACTGTATTGTATTGTATGTTATACCATCGACAATGCTGTACACATGCCTAGCGAATTACGGTCTGTCACCTTAGAGTCTGTAGACGACTAATGTCTGTTGAAACATAGCAAATAATACATACACGTATGGTGCATTTGATTTGAGAGAGCACAGTTTATGACATGTTTTTTGCTCCCTGAGCAGCGCGATTCTCTATAACAGCTAATGTTCGAAAGGTTGAGACCCTAATTTCGATTCTATAAAGTTATAAAGTTATAATGGCCCTTTTGTCTCGAAAAGCACTAGCATCTTAGGATCTTAATCGTGCAGCCAAGACAACCTAGCCAAAAAAAAATAGAACAGTAAATAAAAAATGGACAATGATATAAGTAGAAAGAATGTGGATCATATTCAAGAAATCAGATTATTACGTACAATGACTAGGTTCCGAGATCTTAATTAATGTAAGAGAATGAGAGAAGCTTTAATGGTTGGTTAATGGTTGGGCTGATCCTCAATCAAAATAAAATAATGGTGGCAAAATAAAGAACCCATATGGGATACTCCTACAATAGTAGATTCACATCAAACCGTGCATTTGACGTCTAGGCCCAGTCCTACGACGCTCCTGATTGGCTGTTGATAAGCCAATCACAGGGCTGGAAACTACCCAGTCTCACTCTCGAGAGTTACACAAGCAGTGGGTAGTTCCACAGCTCCTGAAGGATACGTTTTCAACGAGCCTTAAGGAGAGTTGCGGAACATAATCTGTCCATCCGTGAAACCTCGAGGAGGACTGAGAGTTTCCAGCCCTGTGAATTGAGTATCAACAGCCAATCAGAGAGCGTATAAGGGAACGGGCCCTAGACATCAAATGCACGGTAATGTGAATCTACTAATAGTGTCTCATCCAAGTAGGTGAATACTGCCGCAAGCTTTCTAGAATGTTGCCAGTTATCGAACAATTTGCCAGCTTAATATATGGTTACAATGACCATATTCTCTTCCATACGCAACTTCCGATTCCATACTCTGCTGTTCTAGCTTGGTCGTGTCACATACAAAACATCACATCCCCACACGTCACTGAATGGCAATCCTATTACAGCAACTGGAATGAGAGATGAAGGACGTGATATGTGTTCGAAAGAGCGCCGCTTTTGGCCCAGTTATGCAAGAATGCGTGGAATCCACAAGAAGTGGAATTTTGGCTAAGTAAACGTCCGTATACCTGATTGTTGCACTGAAAGTGTAGTCACACAATGGCCATCAAGAGAGATGACGTCAGTTTTTTGGCTCGGTATGTCATGGCAATAGGCCCTTTTATATGACGTATACGTATTTCTTTACAACCCGTTTGTAATTCGTTGAGAGAGAGAGAGAGAGAGAGATGAGAGAGAGAAGAGAGAGATATTTGTACTAAAAAAAAATGTATAAAAAGTAATTTAAAATCTACTAGAATAATGAATAAATACTTGTTAAAAAGAGCGACAAGCGGAATAAAGCTGTGTGGATCAGATTACCATTTTTATCGTCATGCAAAGATAGTCCTGTGTAAACGTTGGCAACCACGGAAACACTTCGGGAGGATACACAAAACATTTCAAGCTAGACAAGATGTAGAGAGAGAGAGAGAAGAGAGAGAGAGAGAAGAGAGAGAGAGTGAGAGCAGAGAGAGAGACGAGGAGAGTAGAGATTTACAATCTACGCGAAACTGAACACGCCATCTCTCTCTCTCCATTCTGCCTGCTGACCAATATCAGGCTACTAACCTAATTCACTACTTACGGTAACAGAGGCCTTTACTGGATTTAAGGAAAGAGAAGAGAGAGAGAGAGAAGCGAATTTCCAATTTGACGGAGGCTTGAGCACTCTTCTTCTAGTCTCACTTGCCCGTGCACACAGCCGGCTATTACTAATTTACACTGTTAGGTCAACAGAGAGTTATTGGAATTGTGAGTTGCGCACCAAAGAGAAAGAGAGGAGAGAGAGAGAGAGAGAGAGAGGGGGGGGTGGGGCTAGGGGTGGTGCGGCTATAGCATAGGCATGTAAACTTATAAATAAATATATAAACCCACCAGCTGAGACTTATATGCAGAGAATTTCAAAGACAGTGAAATAGCCTAACTATAAGGACATATCTATATTCACCCAAAAGAAACTGACAACATGATAGCTGTAAACGAGGACTTGAATACGAAAGCCTGACAATATATTAACCTTTGTCACCTGTTTGTTAAGAAATATTCGTCACGCATTAGGCATCACCAATCCACTGGTTCTGCTCACTGGCCATACTGATATTAAGAAAAAAAGCCTCCATCAAAAAAAGGAGACCTGACGTGTGGCCGTAACTTATGACCTTAAAGGTCAACTTAGTAACCTGAATCTCGGTTGATTTAATGACAGCAAATCATAGGAAATGACACCATAAACACGTATCAGGATTGAGGTCTTGACAAGGCGAACATTCTATATTTTTCCCTTCTGTTATTGTTTCCATGGCAAAAGTTTTGTACGAAACTCGTATCTTCGATCCATTTATTTATGTAAGTTTTATCATTGTAATATTATTTACATACAATTGACAAACTTCTGCTATAAACATGTACTTACAATACACTTCTTCCAGTCTCACAAAAATTCTTTGTAAGCTTATTTGTTATCTATGTTCAGTCTCCGGCAGTCGTTAATTCAGTCGGAACAGAAAATTTTACCGCCAGACGATAAGAAAAAGAATGAGATCTTTTATGTCTGTTCAGTAGTTCTTTCGGGGGTGAAAAGGCTCAGCTTTAGTGAGTCTTGGGAGCCGAGAGTATCGAGAAATGCAGCGCCAGAGAGAGAGAGAGAGAGAGATGATAGAGAGAGAGAGAGAAGGTTCATTGGTATGATTCAATATATGGCAACAAAAGGAATTAGAGGACATGGGCAATAAAACAGCCCAATGGCCGGACGGGAGTGTAGTTAACTTCTTCGTAAACCCCCGGAAGAAAAGACAAAAAAAACTCTTGCTGAATCCACAATCAATGTGGCTCAGTATTCAGGCCACGTAGGAAAAGAGACACCTCTTTTTGTAAAAAGCGTTACACTATTTATATTGGACTGTCACAGACATAGAATTCATAGGATAAAACTGAGAAGGCACCCAGGATATCTATTGTTTCCAAAATTTTCATTTTTAAAAGAGGTTTTCAACTTTTATTTTTATTCAGATATAACGATGAGAAATCTTGAATGATATGTAGTAAACTGAACAAATGGAGAGGGACATTTCTGCAAACTTAAGTTTAAACACCTATCCAACTATTACAGAGAGAGAGAGAGAGAGATAGAGAGAGAGAAATTTTATCTGATGGAAAGTAGTTGGCCCAGAAGACAATGAATGAGACTGACAGATATTTGAATGAATGCCAGGCCCTCTTGTTCTCTTTCAGAATACGAAATAGACGCAGGAAGATATGGAATGTTTGAGATATATATATATATATATATATATATATAGTATATATATATATATATATATATATATATATGTATATAGATAATTATAATATATATATATATATTACATATACACTATATATATGTAATATAACTATTATAGACAAACATATACATATATGTATATGTATATATATGCATATGCTATATATATAATATTATATATATATATAATATATATATATATATATATATATATATTACTATATATAATATTCTATTATATACAAACACAAACATATCATAGATGTATATGTTATATCATATATATATATATATATATTAGATATATATATATATTAAATAATTATATATATATATATTAATGTATATATATATATTTTATATTTAATTATATATATATATATATAGATATAATATATAATATATATATATATAATATATATATATATATATATATACATATACATATAGTATATAGTATATATATATATAGATATTATATATTATAGATAAAATTATATATATTTATATATATATACATCTTGCGGTAATACAAATGCAGAGATTTTACCAAAATACATTAGACCACTTTTAAGCACAAAATATAGACTTCCCTGAACAAATTCAATTCTTAGGATCTAAAAATCGCGGGAAGAAGGAATATGTGGAAGAATCATTTCTCTGACTTTAGTAAGACCTCAGTGTTGCAGCATTTTCAAAGAGAATTCTTTTCCGATAAATTCGTTTTGTTTTTTTTTTTTTTAAGAGTAACATAAGAATGAACATAATCTAATAAGGAAAGCATTAATATTTCCGCCGGAAACAATACAGGACGGGCTTCGTAAGAAAGACATTATATTAACATCGATTCAAACTTTTATTTTGGACTTTTTCCTTAAAAATGTCATGATTTCCAGTATGAATTCTGGAATGTAGATTGAAGAGAACAACAACATGAAGCTGCGGGAAAATTTTTACCATGATAATAGAACTCCTTAAGGAGGAGAGAGAGAGAGAGAGAGAGAGAGACGAGTGAGAGAGAGAGAGAGAGCAAGAGAGAGAGGGAATCCAAAAAATGCAGACATGATTTCGTAACTTTACTTGGATCTGCTCTATTCCGATCATAATTGATGTTAAAATGTGCATTTATTTCTTTCTAACAAGTATTTATTCATTATTATAGTATAGTAGATTTAATTACTTTTATACATTTTAAAGTATAAATCTCTCTCTCTCTCTCTCTCTCTCTCTCTCTCTCTCTCTATCTCTCCTCTCTCAACTTTATATAATATCGATATCAGTGGATATAAACCGGTTATAACGAATCTAACAGTTCCATTCTCAACAGCACAAAAGGCATCAATATATTTACAGCAGGTGTGCGCGCATCTTAGCTCTGAAAAGGCTGTTAGATGACTGCTGTCACATACATAGTTTCAATTCTTATAGGCTTATAGAGTATTCCTACTTATCTATTGTAATCGCACTCCAATATCCTTTTTATTACTTGCCATCCTTCAGCTGAGTGCACAGCATCTAAATTTTCTGTGAAATAAACAATGTCTGAAGTGTCTTTCGATATATTTTAAAAATGTATCCTTTGTATAATATATATATATATATATATATATATATATATATATATATATATATAATATATATATATATATAATATACATAGAGTCTATTTGTGTGCATGAGCGTCCATTTGTGCTGTATTAAAAAAAATTTAAATTATCATTTGTACTCGATTCAATTCAATCAGACGACAGACAAACAAGAACATGACCTAGGGTTCAAGATCTTTCGATGACATTAGTCCCGACGCACCCGCCCCCCCACCCCCCTCCAAGTAATAATTCGTTTTGGGTGGTCACAAAACCGTAAGGATAAGCCAGAAGAAAAAATGATAAATGTGGTTTACTCGTGAGCTTGGTAAGCACTTCGACAACAGGGGAAAACATTTCGAGAAATAAATGGCCCATTACTTATGGACATAAAATACTTAAAGAACAAAAAAAGGTACATAAATAAAGTTTCCTCTAGTACAAATGGGGCTACAGGTCGCAATATGGCTACAACTATTAGAGGAAAAGGAAACCACATATGCATTATAAATTCGGAAATGCTGAAGCATCACCAAGAAGGGCAATAACTGTCAAAATGAACACAGCCCAAATCAACAGAAAACATGGGTATTGGAAGAAAACGGAAAATAGTGAATCAGCTGTATGTATTATTGTTTTTTAAGCGTAAAAAAAGAAAGAGAGAGAAAAAAAAAAAAACACTGCCGTCCAAACAACGTAAGGTGTTAGAAACTGAACCTGATTACATTACACACCACTATAGGACTTACAAGGAGTTATAAGGATTAGGATGTCTCAAAGACTTGTTCGTCCATCCGAGGAGACATCGTCCGCTCATTTATCTCTAAGAACAGCTTTCACTGTAGGAGAGGGTAAATGTCACTAAAAAACACGAAATAATTAAACACAATATGGAAAATAAGTAGATTTACATGTGTGTGTGTATGTGTGTGTGTGTGTGTGTGTGTGAGAGAGAGAGAGAGAGAGAGAGAGAGAGAGAATAAAATTAACCTAGTCTCCTGAATTCTTTGGATAAGTTTTCCATAAAAAAACTCGAAGTCCTAAATAGGAAATGATGAAGGAAATGTTTCCGCAGTTTCGAACTCGTATCATGAAGAACCGGGTTGACTGGAAGGCCAAGAGGGAAAATCACTTGAATCCATTCTTTCTGTATTAACCTGGAAAGCCTTTTTGGATATTTGCACTCATTTTCTATTGCTAATTTGAATGATTTAATTGAAAAACGCATCCATAATATATCGAATCGATACTTACGGCATCCATAAATATATCAGAAATCGAGTACTTAAGGCATGCATAAATATATCAGAAATCGAGTACTCACGGCATCCATAAATATATCAGAAATTGAGTACTTAAGGCATCCAGAAATATATCAGAAATCGAGTACTTTAGGCATCCATAAATATATCAGAAATCGAGTACTTTAGGCATCCATAAATATATCAGAAATCGAGTACTTAAGGCATCCATAAATATATCAGAAATCGAGTACTCACGGTATCCATAAATATATCAGAATTGAGTACCTAAGGCATCCAGAAATATATAAGAAATCGAGGTACTAAGGCATCCATAAATATATCAGAAATCGAGTACTCAAGGTATCCATAAATATATCAGAAATCGAGTACTCACGGCATCCATAAATATATCAGAGATCGAGTACTTAAGGCATCCATAAATATATCAGAAATTGAGTACTTTAGGCATCCATAAATATATCAGAATTGAGAAAAATATTAAGGCATCCATAAATATATCAGGAATCGGGTACTCACGGTATCAATAAATATACAGAAATTGAGTACTTAAGGTATCCATAAAATATATCAGAAATCGAGTACTTAAGGCATCCATAAATATATAAAATCGAGTACTTAAGGCGTTCCTCGTCACGTTGCTTAATCCTTAAATCTTGACACTAGCAGATGCTGGTGCCCATTGAAAACTGTACCGGGAGCGATGCTATAAATTTGCAAAAGTTCACTATGAACTTGCAAACGCGAGTCGAAAGTTGCACCACTTGCAATGGCCGTCTTTTACGGAGAGCCAATGGGTTGTGGCATTCCTACGATAATCATTTCCTCCACTCGTAAGTAATTTCTTTTGTGGCCCAACCAAAAAACCGAGAATATAGGGCGAAGACCAAATCATCTCAGATTCATCAATGTTTAATTTTTGCTTTAACGTCCCAGCAGGCTCCGGAATTGTTATGTCATTCTCTGACTTAATGACTATGCAGAGGCATTTCATACCTAATTAGCAGTTAATTATAATTCACATCGGGCGTAAATCGACCCAGTAATTAGAAGAGACACCTCTTGTAATTTTGTTATCCCTTTCAAAATACTTAAGTAGTAAAATAGTCCCATGAAATCTGAAGCCAGTAACGCAGCACAGTAACAAATTATTATATTTCCAATTGTCTCTTCATTGCGCATTGCTCAGTTGCCATGCAGTTCCTCTTAAATTATACTATTTATACACACCTTTATATATACATTATATTATATTGTTATATATATGTATATATATGCCGGAAGTCGTGCTGAACAGTTGTTATTAGAGTATACATACACCATTGTATGTATACTCCATTGCATGTATATATGAGAGAGAGAGAGATAATTTCTAAGTATAATCAGGAAAAAGTTATGGTATGAAATTTCCCTTTTTAAAAAGTCATCGAAAACGCAATAAAATCAAAAGACCTTAGTTCGTTTAACGTTTCGAAGTTTCACAATTCGCTAATTATGTGGTCATTAATTTAGGTATTCGCGGCCTCGCTATTAATTACGACAGGCAATTTTATCCTGCTCCAAAATGAAGAAGTAAAATGTCTTCGTAAATTACAAATTTTCCATATCCAAGAAATGAGCTATTACTTTAGAGGAATGTGAATTGGTAATTTCAAAAATTTTCTGGTGACAACCAGATTTTCCCTTAAAGATTGGCCAAGTCTCCTTCATTTTCACCTTAGTGCTTCGATTACCTTTCCATTTGCGAAGGTAAGGCCATTCGTCTATGGAAAGGAAACTCCTCTTAGCAGACTATCTATTTGTTTAGACTCTGATCCAGAGTCTAAACGATAAGATAGTCAGTCAACTACTAATGCCTTTGACTTCCCTAGAAATTGCATTAGAAAGAAAATATGGTCAAATGGCACACGCACACATATATATATATGCATTTAATATTATATATATGTATATATATATATATATATATATATATATATATATATATATATATATAATCTATATATATATATATATATATATATATATATATATATATATATATATATATATATATATATATATATATATATATACATATACATATATATATATATATATATATAATATATATATATATATATATATATATATATATATATATATATATATATAACATACATACATAAGTTGCATATTACTCCCGGAGGCGTTGAAACATGAAGCATCTTCTCGGCCCAAGCATACAGGAGCTACATCTGCTTACATATTTTCCTTTAACAAGAGAAGGCGCGATCATTATCATAACAAGGAGACAGGAGACTACTTATGCTGAGAGATATGTATCACCAGATGAAGAGACAAACGCGCCGTGCTAATCAGCGTGGCACAGAGTGACGCGCGAGAGCGTCACATCCAACATGAAGACTATCCCTTACGTCAATTTCTAAGAAAGACGTCCCTTTGAAATCTGCCCTATCAAATCTCAGGTCCCATTTTAAGTGTTCTCTTCAGTGAAAAGTTGCTTGGTTGCTTGTAAAGTTAATGTAGTCTTCTACACACTCCATGTATATGATATATTATATAATATATTTAAGAGATATATATATATATATATATATATATATATATATATATATATTATATATATATATATATACGATATGTATATATATATCTATATATATATATATATATATATATATATATATATATATATATATTATATATATAAATTCGTACATACCTGAATGATAGCTCTCCTAAGTGAATAAGTAATCAG
>NC_087203.1:102761604-102774104 GCF_015104395.2 Macrobrachium nipponense
TCAGGCATACCCACCACTCTTGATTCCTCCAGTGATGGGAATGCTCAAGGCGTAGGTGAACTCCAGTGATTTGTCTGGTTTATAGACTTGGAGATATTAAAGTTTATAAACGATTTAGGGAAAATGCGACAATGCCTGATAAAAATTCATTGCACTTTCTAATAACATTATCACACTCAATTTTAAAATATCAATATGCCTACTTAGGTTCTTTTTTCCTATGCCTCCCTCACAGAAAATGTTTTAAGATGACATTTCTGGTGTATATATTAATAGGGGACATTTTTCGCCGGTGTGCATAAAGATATTGGAGAGTTTTCACCGGCTGCGTATATAAATATTTGTGTTTACGTACAACGCACTACAGCGTATTTTCGGCACGCAAAGAATCATTTCACCATCATCGTGATTTGTTAGTACACAAAGATCCTCGAAGTTTTCACAAGCGCTGCCACGGACCCCATCACTTTGGCTATACACCGATTCGTCCCCAAAATAAAGGCAAAACGAAAAGAAAATCAGTATTTAGTCTGCTGTCATGTAAGTGCTTTGGGTCGATGAGTATGGATTCTTCCAGGAACTTGCCAAATCTGAAAAGACAGCGTTTAGTTTTTAATTTTATTTATTTATTCATTTATTTTTTTAGTAGATGGCATGGTATCTTGTGGATAAAAGAATTACACAGACTACGTAAAGTGAGCCCTTTCTGCCAATATTTTTTTTTTTTATTTACCCTCACAGGAAAGAGCCAGTATATATGATTTACTTCAAAGTTTTATAGAAATTCCTGTTAACTGGTCTGCCATCTCTCGTCAGACTAGTATCATTTGAAAAAGCTCTAATCAGACTTCACGAGACTACCTATCTTATAATGAAGCAATATCACCTCGTTAGTGGTTTGCAAAGCTTTTGCAGTGTGCCTGACTGACAGCATTAATGTGGCCTGTACACGCTGACTTGGTCAAAAAAAAAGAAAAAAAAAAACAAAGAAAAAAAAAGAAAAAAAGAAATGGTATGGTGATGAGAGGTTACACGCGCTAAAAAGATTTGCTATAATGACACTTATAACGAACCAAACTTAGGTAGAATTTTCTCCATAAAACCTTTCGCTGATTATAGAATGAGGGGTGGGGAGTTTGGATGACTTGTTTAAAAAATCAGTCATTGATAAACTTAACCCCCCTCCAAAGGCTGCATAAGCAATTATCTTCGTCTAATTGCAAACATAATGAATTGATTTCCTTGGTTTTCCACTTTCTCCGTCGTTAGCGAGCTGACGACACTGACATTCTCCTTATCGACGACTGTCCTTTCTTTCTTCAGATTCTGCGCTACTTTTCGAATAATAACGGTGGACATTATAGGCAATCGTGCGGTCTTGACGATCCAATACACGAGCCGTTATTTCACGGGAATTTTTACTTTTTCAATTTTCTAACGACGCAACGTAACCCGAATCGCTGTAATTTGCTGGCTTGATGACCTAATAAAAATGACGTTATTGTTGTCTGTTAGGTAATTCCCGCCATAACTCTTTCCATTCCGTTGATTTTTAAAGTGAAAGTTCCTTTTATGATGCTGACATAACTGACTTCTTGGGGGAAAGCGATGCCTGCGTGAACATTAATTTGTAAATGAGGCTGAAGAGTCAGACTTTTTAATAAAGTAACGATTACTGATGCCCCAAACGAAACTTCTGTATTCATAAAAAGTAACTGTGATGGGCACATGCTGTTAAGTAATTGAGAAACTATTATCAACCTCTGTTACACCAATAAACAATTTTTTTTTTTATTCATGCTCGATTTCTTCTACGAACTCTGTAATGAATTCCAGGTAAGAAATTTCGTAAGCGCAAAATGTGATTTGGCTTTTTCTTTTGTAGTTCGGAATTCAATGACCAAATCAAAGTTGGACTAAAAGGTAATTAGACTCACTTAAATTTCAATTAAAAAATAAAAATTTAATGGCATTCCAAAACCTAAGGTTTTGCAGTTCATTTATTTTCTATTCCAGGGCCAGTAGTAAACGTAAAAAAAGTGAGAAAATCGAAAAGGTAATACGTTTTTTGTGTGCCTGTTACTAGAAATACGTGTACAACACGTCGGCCCCAGCTGATTGCTTTCTGTCACTGCCGGTTATACTGTTGTCTTTTGTCTCTTCTAAGTTAGCTGTGCAGTGTCTTTGAGTTTACCTGTTCCAGCATAAAAGTCTCCCTTTAATCGATTCATGCTAGCAATAATAATAGTAATAAAACTTTCACGTTGCACGTACTCTTTCGTATCTACATTAATATGGCCCCATCTGTCACAGCACCTACTCCACACACATACACACGCACACACACACACACATACACACACACACACACACACACATATATATATATATATATATATATATATATATATATATATATATATATATATATATATATACGTATATATATATATATATATATATATATATATATATATAATATATATATATAATATATAATAACGTTTCGCATGTGGTCCTATAAGCATACGGTAGCATGGCGAAATCACTTAGATTCAATAAGTTTTTAATAATGAAAAATGACCTTCAACATTGAAGGTTTATTCAGGAAATAAAGAAGATGAACATCGTGCCCAAAAAAAAGAAAAAAAAAAAAAAAAACTTGCTTGAGTATGAATAGTGGTTCTGACATTATATCCTGATGAAGGAAATAACCTTTCATAGCCATTCTCTCTTGCTCTTCCTCCCCGCACTCCACCTCTCTCTCTCTCTCTCTCTCTCTCTCTCTCTCTCTCTCTCTCTCTCTCTCTCTCTCTCCTAGCTGAATTTGGTAGAATAAGAAAGCTGCTGTACACAAAACTGTCTCTCTCTTTCCCCGCAAATTACTGTACTGACAATCAGCGTTAGCGTTTCAAGAGAGTTAAAACTAAATTTTGTTAAAAAAAAAAAAACTGCAATCAGCAATCATAAGTCTTTTGCTCATTTATTAAGAAACTTTGGACTTCATAAGTGCCAAGGAAACCCCAATATAAGTAATAACAGCGCTAAATCTAAAAGGAAATTGGCTGGTACTACTAACGGAAAATAATTGAGCATCGTAGCATAATAGCCTGGCAGCTACTTCCTACGTCAAAATTCAGTCAGAACAATTAAAAGAAATGTAGTATCCGTTTAAATCAAAGCGGCTTACACAGCATCAAGAACTTCTCTGTTAAAGTTCTATTTTTATACCTTATTTGAAAAAATATATATTTTACAATTTTAACAGAATTACATTTAGAATTTTATCCTATGATAGTATTATCATCTTCCTTGTAACAATACATAGCCAGCTTAGATTCTACACTTTTTTTTTTATTTTGATTATATTACATACTTGAATTTACTATGTATTTACATACATGAAATTGAAAAGTTCTCAGAAGTTGGAGGAATGATTGTACCTCCTGCTTAATTACAAAGACCATTACTCACTCACTACTGTTGACTGTTATGTAGAGCCCGTGCATATTGTATACTAGGTAGAAAGTCAAATATAACGAATACCAGGGTAGTCTTACTCTGGGTCACCCTTCTTCCAAATATAGGCAATTTGTTCTTACAAAATCAGCTAGGCCAGTACATAACAGTTTAACTTTGAAAATACTGCTACAGCTAATAATTAAGAGTACATTTATTTACCTTGTGGTTCTGTACGGCCCCACAAGGATTATTTGCTGCCAGCAGAACTCTCCAAATACCTCGGCAAGTCTCAGTGGCGCTGTTTTTCCAAAGCTGAACACTTCCTTTTTACCAGGGCTAGAGCAGAAGACTTCCTGAGTCACTGAAAAGACATCAAACTGTATACAAACTGGAAATCTAATCGCCCATGGGTCTTGTGTAGGTTCGGTTTTACTATAGCTGGTCGCATGTGGTCGCTCGGTCTAGACTAGAGGTTCACATCAGGCTTCGTAAACTATTCAATACTTTGCCACTTCTCAGCACCTTCTGGGGCACGCGCTCGTGTTGGCATAATGCCAATATAATCTTTAAAAAGCAACCCACCCACTTCGTGTCAATATTATATATTAATATTCTAAACAGAAGTTCATCTGAGCAGGAAAAGGGAAATGCTTCCCATGATCTCGCGACCCTGATCTTTTGATAAGACAGTATGAGATTTCATGTTTTTATTTTCCAATCTTCCTTTTAGGATACTCGCTCAGACAAAGTCCTTTGAAAACAGGACATAATTCCTGGTTTCCTTTCCTCTTTCTCCTTAAACTGACTTTCCTCTCCCAAGGTTTTTTGTCATTCTTCACCCATCTCATTTTTTCCCGCCCGTCTCGTCTTTCCGGAATTGCCTCGCAGTATTTTTGCGCGAATCACAAAGAAAAGGTTTCCAGGGTTGTTTTGTCCGAGGAGGAAAAAAAAAGCACACACACAGACACACACACACACACACACACACACACACACACAACTCTTCGTGTTTCCAATATCGTTGCAATTTCTGTGGATGTCTTTACGTGTTCCATCTCTTTAGATCATTTCTTCAAAGAACGTTATGTTTAATTTTTGTATTTTTTTTTTTTTTTTGTAGAAGAAGCATTTGTTGTACATGCAGCAGCGCAAGCAAAGGGCTCCTCTTAGGCTATATATTATATTGTTGGATGACACAACTAGGAATCGATTAATACCTCGCTTATGATGCATAGTAGTGGAAAAATCATTAGGATTTAAGCAAATTCATCACATTGTCAATACTTTGCATTCGCTCACCACACACACACACACACACACGCACACACACTCACACACACACACACACATATATATATATATATATATATATATATAAATATATATATGTATATATATATATATATATATATATATATATATATATATATATATATATATATATATATATATATATATATATATATATCCCTCAACGAGAATACCCTTAACTACTTTCATTATAATTTCTATGCGTCTACATCTGGCGCAATTTTCGAGAGTGAGCGATTCCACGTCCAGAGGCCCATGTATTTGCATAGAGATGTCTGCATATATTAGAGCGTAACTGCAAGGTGGTTTCCGCAGTGGAATCACAAAATTTAAGTAGGATAACTCATAACGTCTGTGCCTTCGTACTACCTCAGGCTACACGATACTGCAAACGTACTGTGACAAAGAAAAACTAACCCCCTCCCCCTCCCCATTATTTTCTTTATGTGGATAAAAAGGTTAATGATGATATTTCAGCAAAGGGGCCCCCTCCCCCGCAAAAAAAAATGCCTCCAGTTGAATACTATAGTTGGAAGTTGTACTATTTGTTTACAACAAGCCTTTTATTAACTACAGTTACATGACTAAAACACCTTGTTATATGAATGGCTACTAAATAACAAAGGGAACCTGCCCCAGTGATTTCTTTGAATCAGTTTAAACCATATATATATATATATATATATATATATATATATATATATATATATATATATATATACATATATACTATACATATTCCAACATCCCTGTACATGTCTTAATAGTAAAAAGTCTATAATAGCTAAAAAGACCAAACGGATCTACCCCATTCTTCCCTCTTCTACTATATTTCATTTGCATAGGTTTTAGCCACTTATCTTACAAATGTCCCCCTTACCACATCCAGGCCATAGGCTGTATTTTGAGCCACACGAAAATAAAATGCACATATACAGCTAATCAGGTGCGAGGAAGTATAGCAAACTAACACAAAACAGTTCCAGTACAGATTACAGCCGAAATAACATCGAATGAACTTGTAAAATACGGCCAATTTACAAGAAAAGACTCATACGGGAAAACCGTGCTAACAGGCAGTTGTTTTGATGGTAGTCGAGTTTCCAAAACCACACCGTCCTAAACCGTGCTTATGAGAGCTCTGTGGCATCACAACGTTTCTTTCATTCTTCGGACTCCGTCCGTCGTGTAGTGATTATAGTTTTTGTATTGTTGTGCTAATCTTTTTGTGAACGGTTAAGGATAACAAAATGTTTAACCTAACTTTCGAACGACTTAAAATTTTTGTTTTTGTTTGCATCGTGTTTTTGTTGTTTCATGTGCGTTTGTGTGAACACTAACCGGGATAGAAAGCTTCGGTAGAAGCAAGGGTGTGACCAACAGGTAATTCCCATTAGAAATGGAATTTAGGTATGTTAATATAAAAATTAATGCTTACAAATTCGTAGTCAATTCCTTGTTAATACGATCACGTGACCTGAACACTTTTCAAAATACCGCAGTATTTATGGCTCAATAATGCTAGACCTCTAAATACCTAGCCCTCACCTTGTGCAGCCTCTTGACTTTTAAATGCAACCAAAAGTACTTTGTATTGTAAAATGTCATATTACATAGTTTTCCGGACATTAAAATGCTCAGTTACGAGGTTTACTCTCACATTCATGGTGTTGCAATGCCTTCTGGAGCTTCGGGAAATGAATGACGTCACCGAATCACTATTTCACCGCCGTGGTAAACCTTTACAGACCCAATAACAAGGTAATATCCGCCATGGAAACTATTCCCGGGAGGAGGCTTCGTGTTTACTTTGGCCATTTATCGCCTGTAGTATTCAACTACCACTAAGTTTTTATATTATATTTATAAGTTAACTATAATTTTTTTCAAGGAGTACAAACCTGTTTGCTTTAAAGGATTAACTAATGTTTCCCTGGCAATGTAGAAGGTTAATTATTAAAATGCTGTCACATAATCTTTCCTTTGCAAAGGCTATAATATGGTTGAGGAAGTAAAAAAACGCTGCATATCGAGAGGATTTTTAGAGAATTATATATATATATGTATTGTTCACTTACTGCACTTGATATTTCAGTATGGGCTAATTAAGTCCGCTATTTATCGAGGAACCAATCTCGCCCCCATTTTCACAAATCACATAAGACATTACGTACATAAAACTCGTATGCACACTTATGCTCAGCCCTCGTTGAGCTCGTTTACACTATGGGCCCACATCAGATTGTGGAACTAGCTCTTGATCAACTCAGATTCTAAAGTTGTAGATCTTAGATAAACTGATTGCTCTAGCCCATATCTTTTTGAAATATTAACACGAATAGTTCAAGGATAATATGCATGAGAAAAATAACGCGCGTTTCCTTGTGGATCTTTGATTGTGGTAACCGCAGTCAGTGCAGATTAGTTCCGCGACAAATAGCGTACTTAATTAGCCATACTGAAATATCAAATGCAGTAGCGAACATGCTAAACATATTGTATATATAATTCTATAAAATCCTCTCGATGTCAGCTTTTTTTTTTTTTACTTCCTCAAACATGTTATTGCCTTGGCAAAGGACACATTATGATGCACTTTTTAATAATCATAGGCCTAGACCTACAAGTAGGATGTAAGATGGTCTCGGATCATCTCTCTCTCTCTCTCTCTCTCTCTTCTCTCTCTCTCTCTCTCTCCAATCGAGTATGTAGTATTTCTAAATACCTCCTCGCTAAGGGTAAACGAGTATATATAATGTGTAAGGCTGGCGGTGATGGAAAAAAAAAACATGGTTTACAGTGTTAATCTCTCTCTCTCTCTCTGTCTCTCTCTCTCTTCTCTCTCTCTCTCTCTCTCTCTCTCTCTCTCTCTCTCTCTCTGTCTGTCTCTCTCTCTCTCTCTTAATTACGCTGACGGGTAGTCTCATTCGTTCGATGACGGGAAAACATATGAAGTAATTACTCACATATGCGTTGGAACAAAATTCTAAAGGTGGCATGGCTGATTTTTCGTTGATGGACAATATTCTCATCATTAAAAAAAAAAAAAGATAGTCGACATTGTGAACTTACGCTGACTACCATAATAGCATTTTGAAACGGAGAGACAGTTTATAACACAGTGTTCAGTTTTATAATACACTTAGAGATAGTTTTGAAGGGATATAAGTCATCACCTGATTAAAGTTTAAGTAGTAGACCGTGATTACCAGAGATTTTACAAGCACTTCTTGATCGGGCTTGGAAGTAGCGTCCTAGTCTCATATTTTCTTTCTTTTTATTGATTAATTTACAATAGAATCAATACAGTGGCTTCATATACTTCATATATACAATATACACAATAGCAATTAACAACCCTTACAAATAAACCTAGTCTGATATTCGTCGATTGAAACACCGTTCTATCTCGTCAGATATACGTTTCGCAAGCGGTTCTTTATCGGCAAAGGTGATTATAATATTAAGCGTATTTCATTGCGAAATGAAATGGTCTCCTTTTATTAGCTTCCAAATGACTTTGCATAATGCTTCAAGCAAAGGACAGTACTTTTCATCATCCTCAAACAGGAGAACGATGACGCAAAATCAATGAATCTTTCGTGGTTTGTTGGCTAAGACTCGGATGGAATTCAAATAATCTCTCTCTCTCTCTCTCTCTCTCTCTCTCTCTCTCTCTCTCTCTCTCTCTCTCTCTCTCTCTATCGTCGGTTTATTGAATGAATAATCAGGCCATTCCTCCTTATTAGGACCCGGCGGTTTTCGTTCTTTTAGTCTTTCCCTTTTAGGGCTTATATGTGATACACCAACTGCTCCATTATTTTATTTTATTATTTTTTTATGTATACTTCAGAATATCCGTTTATTATTCATTTTTACTGTCGTGAAAGTTTCTACCCTTACGATTCATCTTATTTATGTGAAGGGTTTTAATCACATATTGTGTCTATCTCACATCATATATCACATCATTGTTCATTCCCTGTCTGCAGCTTGGTTTAATATATATTAGTCGTGGGAATAGGAACTTTATCCCTAAAGACTGTAAAAAGATTGGTTCTCTCTCCCTTTAGACACGCACACATATATATGTATATATATATATATATATATATTATATATATATATATATATATATATATATATATATATATATATATATATATATATTTATATTTATGTATATATATATATATATATATATATAATATATATATATATATATCATATATATATATATATATATATATATATATATATATATACATACACCTTAAACAACGTTAATGAATTTTTTTCCAGCTCAAGATATTTCCTTTGTTCGGTTTTACCGTTGTACTTTCAACAAAATTTCTTAATTCCATTTAGCGCTTTCCCCTCATTTCCACTATCTTTGAGTGTGTTATTACCGAGTGCTGCTCAGTAATCTGCGGTATATAATACTGAATTTTCCTGACTTCTTCCTATCACTATTTTCCCTTATCTGTCATTTTACTATCTTTTCATTTATCACCCTTTCTTTTCTCTTGTGAAATTTTGCGTAGGGTTTCCCCTGTCACCGTTTACTATTTTTGTTCATTTATTTCTGTTTCCAACCTCATATTCATGAAAATTCATGATAACTGCCCGGATAATTTTGCATTCATAGCAAGAGAGTTTCAAATGAAGAGAGAGAGAGAGAGAATTATGTGCTCACTAAAAGTTCAGTTTTATCATGAAAGTGTACCAGATATTTATGATGAAAGTGTATTGTAAACAGCCACTCGTCGGAAGGGACATTTCATTGTGTCATTTCCTTTCTGTATAGACGATTGCATTTATCGTTACATTCTCTTTCATTATTCGTTACTTTTTCTCAACCTTCCCATATTGTTTATTTGAGAAAATCTTTATTCTTGTCCCTCTCGTTTAGTGAAATGTTTCAGGGTATTATTTATGGGCGATTATTTCATGCGTTTTTCACTTTTTATGGTTAAGATCGTTGTAATCGTTACGTGCTGTGCTCCTTCGTGCAAGCACTTGCGATATTCTCAGCAAAAGTTGTGTACAGCATTATCAGATCAAGACGCGAAGTACGTGGCAAGTGATTTGAAAAGTAGAGGCAAGAGCACTACATCTTATTTCTAAAGCGCTTTTGAACTCTAGATGTTTTGTATGCCACGACACAAGCAAAAATTACATTTTGAATTACTCTTGGATTTCATTTTTCATCTTAGGTATATTGTGCGTCTGTTATGGTCTAGAGAAAGGGTAAAGTAAGAGATGGAATCGTACATACACATGTAAGTACACAAGTAGATTCGTACTTAAAGCTAGGGACGTAGTCGTTGATACGCGAAACAAGCTTTACTCTTGAGTGAGAATGAAAGATTCACTGCACGTATCCACACAGTACGTGTTAGTTCTCTTTTCCCAGGAATAAAATCCGGATATGGCAGCGCAGTGCTGTATGCGTTTGATTGAGACATTTTTTCTGTGTCCTCTCCATTCCGTGCTGACAGTGAAGTATGCGAGGCCGTTGGGAAACTCTTCCCCTTTCCAGAGTTGGTGCAAACATGAGGCCGGGAGAGCCACTCAGGGCGGCGAATAAAGCCTGCGAATGGACGTCCTGTCTCTCCACTTTTCTCGTGGTTTCCATTCATTAAGGAAATTGCTATTTGGAGGTAGAGAGTACTCTCTCTCTCTCTCTCCTTCTCTCTCGGTCTCTCTCCTCGATCTCTCTCTCTCTCTCTCGTGTTGTGTTGTGTATAAATGTGTGTAGGGGAAGAGGCGAGTTTTTAAATACTGTTTGGTTTCAAAGTACCTAAACGTTGCTATTGAGCTCCATATAAAATTTATTAATAATTTTATATTTTATATATACATCAGCGTGAGTTAAAAGTACACCACATGAGTGCGCGCGCACACACACGCACACACACACACACACACGGTCTCTTGGAAAAATTATATCCCATTATGTTGATGCAGGAAACAAAACGTTTGAGAGATTTCACGTCTTAATTTTCCTCGTAGTTTAATTAATGCAAACTGCAGGAAAAATCCATTATTTTTAGAAAAGTAAAATGATCTTAACAAGAATTTGGGTCAGTGTCTTAAATATTGGGATAAACATTTGTCAGATTTAAAAAAAAAATTAGTAAAATAATGATGACGTCTTTTCTTGTGGCTATCTAATTACGTCAACCTCCCAAGATGGATAAATCTCTTTGGGGGAGCTTCTTTAGCAGTTGAAGCTATAACTGACCATATCAATTCATCTAGAACGACGAGGGGAAAAATAATAAATTTATGGAAAGCATGTGACGTATACCCAAAGCATATCTCTTTTAAGTTCATGCGAGCTGTATCCATGAGAAATTTACTATTCTTGCCAAAAGTGGCGAAATATGTGTGAATTAAAGACTCACGACACATTTGCATGATGTAGACTTCTCTGTATCTGCTAACTATAAATATGTTTTTGGTGTTGTTCATATTGAACGACAGGGAAACGTAAAAACAAAACAAAAAAGACTTTCTCCAGAGAATTAATTTTAAATCGTTCAAATCGTCTAAAGCTTTGATTACCAGCCCAGCTTTAGTATCCCATGGCATTACTTAATTTATATAATTTCTAGGAAGTAGAGTCCTGTAAAACTGGCAGATCGAATCTACGCAAAAGGGGAAACAGTCAAAGTATAGTACAGAAAGTCAAATCTATCAAAAGAGCTTATTTTTTATATACGGTTGAAAATCTTGTAATTCGATCCGGAGCTTGATGTCAAAGTAGCGTTTTGTTTATTTATTTATTCCAGTGATGTTTTCGTTCTAGTCATTCGCATTTCGTTTTGTTTGTCTGCAGTATTAAACTGTCATAATATCTAAATATTTGTAGCTAGTACTACACCTTGAATATCTAGTGCATATTTGTTTCTTCCAATAAATACCAAACTTATTAAACTGTCGTAGTATCTAAATATTTGCAGCTAGTACTAAACCTTGAATATGTAGTGCGTATTTGTTTTCTTTCAATAAATACCAAACTTGTTGTGCATGTTTCATTAACTTTGCCTATGCTGAAATCATAATTATCAACTTAAATCCCCTAGGGGGTGCAGTGTCGTCAGTGCACCTCACGTGGTGCATTGTAGGCATTACTTAATTTTCTTTGCAATGTCCCTAGCTGCAACTCCTTTCATTCCTTTTATTGTACCTCCTTTCCTATTCTCTTTCTTCCACCTTACTTGCCAGCTCCATAGTACTACAACTGCGAGGTTTTGCTCCTGTTACAATTTTAAAACTTTTTTCACTCTCGGTTTCCCATTCAGCGCTACTGAATGACCACACATGTTCCAGTAATTGGCTTTAGGCCTAAATATAATATTTCCATTCCAGTCCCTTTAATGAACGAAACCTAAAGCCACGGCTGAAATGTAGAAAGTTATTGGTAATCAAAAGCTCATCTTATACCTTTGAAATTTGCTGTTGTCCGTTAGTACCTCATACAGATTAATTTTCTGTGCATTGATAAATACGTTATTTACAATCAAAACGTAAATTAATAATGTGTCCTGCATTTTTATAATGATTTATCTCTGCGTATTGTGGAATTTCATGTTTTTTTTTTTTTCTTTTTTTTTTTTTTCTTTTTTGCACTGTCCCTTATTGTAGTGTGGGGAGGATATTTTCCCAATTAATATTTATATGTATGTTTGTTGCCCAAGCACTTGTACATTTTAGGTGAG
>NC_087203.1:102781604-102794104 GCF_015104395.2 Macrobrachium nipponense
CATACGTTTAAGAGCCTTCTTTGAAGATGAATAATAAAACAGGTAATTTAAGAAGTCGCCACCATTAAGCGTTCAAGTATATACAAACAAGAGCATCATAAAAGGATTGATTACGGAGAGCGTTAGCAAAATAACGCACCTTCAATTCCCTCATGAATTATGCGCATGAATGTTCGGCGCGTACCTGTGAATTGTAGGTCGTATCTCTCGGTAATCGTATACACCTGGTCTTATTGATGTTTCTGGCTCTTTTTTTTTTCCTTAGAGGATTAATAGCAGTTACAGGACTCGTATTATGGGAAGGTCGGAGTTTCACCGAATAGACATGAGAAATCGGGTGCAGGATTCATTGGGAAATTAATCCGAAATTTTGGGTCAAGGATTGCTCTTTCATAACGTTCTTTTTGCTCCAGATTTTTTTTAACTAGTGTTCATTCTGATGTTTTTACTTCAAATTGATACGCTGAGGTTTTTTTTTTTTTTTAATTATCTCTTGGTAAACATAAAAGTGACCTCTGCTTTGCTCTCACTGAAGTTTTTGTAGTATATAATTGTTTCTGATTCTGAGATTTATCTTGTCGAGTTTATATCTTCGAGTATTTTTTGTTTCACCTTATCTCTACATAAACATAGAAGTGACCCGTATATTGCTGATGACTGACTGTTAGCTAATGATAGAAAAGTTCCTAAGAGTGAAGAGTCTGAAAATATTTATAACTGGAGGAAAGTCGAAAATGGATGTTAAACAACTTTAGGGTACTAAGGGTGAATGAAGCAAGGAAGGTGGAGAAATTAGTGCCACTTTGGATGGTGGAAGTACGTTAGTAATTGACTCACGTGGGCCTAGGTATATGAGTATATGTTAGAAAATGATGGTTGGGTTAGAAGCAAGAAAGATAACAGAATATTTGCTGGAAATTTGTTCCTTGAAATTTAAACTACGTACAGCTTGTTCATGACTGTGCATCCTATAAAAATACGCTTGTGAGTGAAGGTTATTTTGGTTTCTTATAGTTGGTAATATCATGGTAAATTAATAGCTCTATCATAAAACATAATAAACGCAGTGATAACTGATTAGTAGATTTTTTTGCCTCTCTCTCTCTCTCTCTCTCTCTCTCTCTCTCTCTCTCTCTCTTTATGTACTGGTATGGGGAGTTTGAATGCGAGTACAAGAGAAACCCGAAGTTGCCAAAATAATTATGAAGAAACAGAATGTACCCAGGGCAGTTATATATTTATCTCGTCCTCGTCTGTGTATGATGCAAATAACATTGAATCAAATAAATCGCAGGCATTTTGCATTACAGCGCTCAAGGTTATCATCCACTTAATAACCATGTTCCTGGAGATTACATCTGAAGGAGACGTTCTTGTCACGTCTCGTAATTCCTTCTTATCGCATGGCGCAAGGTGGTTGCATTTGACAAAGGTGACCTTTTAATAATGACCTACATTATGAACGAGAATTAATAGAGGTTCTGATAAGTGTACTCTCTGAGTGCCATTATGTATTATTTAAATGATAGATATCTGACATGTAGAGAGATACAAATTATTGATAGGATTCATAGTCGTCTTTTATATGCAGTATGATTATACAAGAGCATGTAGTGCATTGTGCTTCGCTGCCTATTTATTCATTATTATTATTAGCATTGTTACTGTTTGTGTTTTGATAGTTTTGTCGAGGACTATAGGTGACCTCTATCCCAATGACATTTATACCAGTTGTTTGTTTCACTTGTAAGTCTTAACGATAGATAACTAAGTTATGCCTGTCCTTAAGCTAAATTTTGCTGTATCATGATTTCAGTGATTGCTCTAGTAATACAACACACACTATTCTTCCCAAGATGGAGATCAAGGAAGCTGTTGATGCTGACCCCCTTATTTGTGACTGACTTAAGCAGATGGGACTTTACTCCTTTATTATTTCAAAGGCAGATGTCCTTTATTTTTCCCGATAGGCTTCCAGACTTTTCCGAGAGTATCTGAAAATCAGGAAGGTCAAGTTCCCCAAATAGTTCCAGAAATCAAAGGAGTAAGCGTTTAGGTAATTCAAACGGGGTTATAGGTTAGTAATTATACACAAAAATGAGTGATGAAAAATGACATAAAAGCCCCCAATGCATAATAAATTGACTGTAGTCATGCGTATACAACGATTTTTACATTGCGCATAAAATCGATTCAGTGCCTGCACTTTGTTCAGATTTTCTTCAATAGAACTTTGTTGTTAAGATGTTTCATGATCTTGTGTATGTATGTATGTATGTATGTAGGGTACTTACAATTATCCTGAAAGTCATCGCATTGAATTTGCGGATATAGTTATTGTTTCGTTGGTGTGTATAAAACCAGATGAAAAGAAAATTGTCGGATATGGCTCATACTTGTTATTTGACAATGCCGAGAAAGAGTAATCGGAAGTGTAAACACATATTGTGTTCTTTCATTTTGTCCATTTTGCTTAGCCTGCATTCAAGAACAATTGTTGGAAGTTTCCTGACAGGCATGAAGTCAAAAGCATAACCCGTTAAAAAAAAACTGATGAAATATTGCTACCAAAATCATGCGTAAATACTTTTAATTAGGACGTTCCCAAATTTTTATCCAAAGAGAAATCGCCTTAATGAAAGTACCACAAAAATTCCATTTCTTCACAAGCGAAATTACAACTAATTTTCCACATTCTGGTTTCTATTATCCCCCGCAAAAATGCCGCGGGCAATTTCCTCTCTCATTTGGTATAAAATGCATCTTTTAGTCAAACTTTTTTGCCTCTCTTGCTAATGAACAGTTTCGCAACCTTTCGTCCTCTTTGTTTTGTTTTGTCTATTTTCGGTTTGTTGATATTGTGTTTTACCCGTAATGCTCTTGGTTATTCACAGATGAGCTTTTACTATAGTAGTTTCACATCAACTGTGCATTTGATAAGCTAATCACAGGGCTGGAAACCCTGTCTCTCGAGAGAGTTCACATAGGTAGGATGCATGTTCCACTTCTCCTGAGGGATACGTGTTTCAAAAGTATCCCTCAGGAGAGGTGGAACTTGCATCCCGCCTATGTGAACTCTCTCGAGAGACACAGAGTTTCCACCCCTGTGATTGACTTATCAGCAGCCAATCTGGAGTGTCGTAAGGGACTGGCCTAGACATCAGATGCACGGTTGATGTGGATGTACTATAGTAAGTCTGATGCCAGTGTCTGCATATATATGACAACCGAACAAAATCATTGTGTATGTGGCGCCATGGAAGTATACAGTGTTCATATCGTTTTCTGCGCAATTTTTTTTTCTCCTAACTTATCACCTAGATTTCCGTTACTCTCAGTTCAAAACTTGAAATATAGGAATGTTTGAGCTATATATATCTCATTAGATTTGACTGGGGCTTCATTGCAAATAATCATTGTATTTAATGTTCCTTGTTTCCAAATGTATTTTATCCCTGGTGACTCTTCGCAACTAATTTTAACTTCACGGAATGAGAGTGTGGGTTTAATCCTTTCAGGCAACCTTTCAAGGAAAACCCACCTTCCCTCCACAACAAGGTTATAAAGCACTTAAAACATTTCAGTCTGCCCAGCTATAATAGATATAGCTTTTGTATTACGCGCAGCATAGACTGATTAAATGTCAGCGTCTCTCATCACTTACTCCATAGAGCACTTTTATTTTTCTTTGTCAAAAGAAGTCCTGTTGCTGACCTACATTTTCAGCAAAGATTAAGTTGGATGCCCAAATAAAAATCACACAAATTTCACACAAATTTCTGACATGTGTCTGATGCTCTTAACAGTTTTCCTCGAATATCTTTGCCTTATCATGTGATATTCATTAAGCCTAATGTGGTCAAGATGATGAGTAATATATTATGTGTAATTGCCAAAATAGTTTACCTCTATTCACTGATAATGTTTTAGCGAGACTCATTCGTACCAAATGTGAAGTTTGTTTCTCGTTCTATACCGTTGCCTGTGTATTATTATGACCCCTCTGCCAACAGCGCTATGCTTTTCCAAGAACGCATATCCTTCAGTGATATTTAATATATTATATACTTATGTGTACATATGTGTAGTGTGTGTAGGTGTATACACACGCGAGCGCGCGCGCGTACACGGCGTGAATATTTATTATCGTTATTTTCTACTCGTCCAATAGATGTTTCATCTTTGCGAATATCTTGCATGCTCTCAAAGAGTTAATTTTGACAGACCGAGGTGACTAGAAGCAACAACATCTCCCCCGTGACATCAAGAGTTGTTTCAAACCTTGTTTCATCTATTTTCTGACGCCTAGCCCTGTAATATAATTCTTTTTTAGTTTTTTTATAAAAGAAGGAAGGCTTTTTGTGGGGGGAGATAGCTTTGTCTATCCGACCGCACTTTTTTCTGTCCACACTTTTTCTGTCCGCCCTCAGATCTTAAAACTACTGAGGCTAGAGAGCTGCAAATTTGCGTGTTGGTCATCCACCCTTCAATCATTAAACATACCAAATTGCAGCCCTCTAGCATCAGTAGTTTTTATTTTATATACGGTTAAAGTACCCATAATCTCGCGTCTGGTAACGCTATAGGACAGGCCCACCACCAGTTTCATGGACCATTGCTAAAACAGCATTATAGCGAGAAACATCGAATGATAGATATATTTTCGGTGTCCTTGACTGTACGTTGTACAGAAAACTCGATTGCGCAGAAGAAACTTTCCGGGGCATTTTTTGACTTGTATACTTCACTTTCCGTTTCGTCATGCTCTCATTTCACTTGCCGAATCAGCTTCCAAGATTTGTCTGATTTTGCTTTACAATAATGGGTTAATAATTTTCTACTGGGAAGGTGTCGGTGGAAGGGGTGGAGTTCTTGCGTGTTGTAATGGGCTGTCTATATAGAGTTGGGGGGTTGTTTTGTTGTTGTTGAAGGTGCTTCTTGCATAAGAGTGACGATTAATTTTACGCTGAATGTGTGCAAATTAAACCCACTTAACGGATGGGTGGGTCGCTTTACCTTAGGCAGAGGTTAAATGAGTTAAATAACAGAATTCAGGAAAAAGAAAGGAAAGGAAAGGAACTATCATTCCCTTCTATAATAGCATATCTACTATATATGAAGTAAAAAGGGCAATGTTTGATAGCGCGTTGTGAGATTATGGTACCCTGAAGCAAATTCCTGAGATGTGTGCAAGTATTGCACCAGCCCCAGTTATTTTGCCAAGCCCCTAGGGTAGGGTAGGTTAGGCTAGGTTAGGTTGGGTTAGGGTCGGTGAGATTGGTACCTCTAAAGAAATTTGAGTGCCGGGAAACATAATACGATTATTTTAAAGATAATTCTAATGGTTATTTTTTAAGAGATGGCGTCCCACTACCGGAAAGTGTTGTTATTACCTAATACTGGATCTAGAAAAGACCTCTGCAGCTTCCTTCTCCCCCCCCCGTACCCTCCCCCCCCCCCCCACCCCCCACCTCCCACCCTTACCCTTCGTGGGTGTGTGTGTGTGAATCTGCTGATTCCCATTGGAATTAAATATCATTCAACGTAATTGAAGGAGCGATCTGTCTTCCAGATAATTTCCTAACCGCCATTCATGTGGGCGATATTATTTGGACATAATTTCTGCTTCTTATCTAAGAGTGAAATAGATCGCTTGTAAATAATCCATAAAAGATTCGGTTGTTTTAGTTCCCTTTATCTAGCCATTTCTTTCTTCCCTTCCTCTGTTTCTTTTTTAATACAATTCGAAAAGATTTCGATTTTTTTGTGCGTTGCTGTACATGTGCATCAGAACTAAAAGGGTCTCAAACTGTGGTCTAGTACTAGGTTTAAAGGTTACAGACAGATACCTCGGGATTTCGACAGACTCTTGTAATTTTATTGGATTTTTGCTCTTATTGCATCCTTATTTCTAATAATGATTTTGTAACGTATAAAACGTATGTGTTTCTTAAGACAGAACATTACTTTTAAATGCATATTTATTTCCAATAATTTTTCGTTGTAGTTAGGCTTCCTTCTCATTTTTATAATCCTTTTTCGGAAATCAGGCCTCTTCCCGTTCTTTTAGTCATCAAAGGTGATAAATGCGAATAAAAAACAATTGTATATATTGAGAAGAAAGGATTTTCATAGTACATGTGAGTAAGAATTGAAAACATTAAAAAAGTTGTCAGTGGAGTAGGTGAAGTGTGGATCGGATTGAAAATAGGTCTGTAGTAAGAAGAAGGGAAAATGGTTAGGAGGGAGTTGGAGAGGAAGAGAAGAGTTGTAAAGGTATTGGAAAGAAAGCGTACCCTTAAATTTAGGAAGCACGATATGAAATGTGTTTTTTGTTTGATGCACAGCTGATAAGACCTCCGTGCGTGTGTAATGAATGTAACGCTGTGGAAGCCTACTTGTTTATATATATATATATATATATATATATATTATATATATATATATATATATATCTATATATATGTTATATGTATATATATATTATATATATATATATATATATATATATATATATATATATATATATATACATATATATATATATATATATACATATATATATATAATATATATATATATATATATATATATATATATATATATATATATATATATATATATACATATTTATATATATGGCCTATATACATAAATAATATATATATATATATATATTATTATATATATATATATATATATATATATCTCTATATATATATATATATATATATATATATATATATATATATATATATATACATATATATGTATACATACATATGTACATACAGACACACACACAGTTCCACCCCCTGTACATGCAAGTGAAATTTCTTGTCAAGTACGCAGGCATCCACAGTTTTCCATTGAGTACACTGCGGAAACAGTGAAGCTAACTTAATGGGACTCGTGGTGATTTATAATTTTGGTATATTAGCTTCTTCAAAGGCAATTCATTATTTGTTTTGAGATCCGAAGTATTAATTTTTCAAATCGGTTTCTAATCAGAAATCATACTATTCCCTCCATTACATTTCCAATGGCGTTAAGACACATCCAAGGTATCATTATTCAGCTTTTGAGAAAGGAGTTTCCTGTGAATTATGGCCTTCGCAGTCTTTTTTGTCTTTTAAGTTTAACTCGGAAAAGCAATTATAAGGAGATTGGATGAGATTCCTGCATGATTGTCTTAGGCAGGAAATGCGTTAGTGCTTCTGAAGGATAGGTTCCTAGGGACAGCTAATCGACTCGAAAAGGATCGTGTTGAATCATTTAATTTTGAAATTTTTTTTCAAGCTACTAATGGTTTAATATTGATATGAATAAATCTATCAGTGTTCAGTATGCCGACGATGCAACACTGGCGCCTCAGTGGCGTGATTGGTATGGTCTTGGCCTGTCACCTAGGTGGCCACGAGTTCGATTCTCGGGCATTCCACTGAGGTTGCGAGGGTTGTGTATTTCTGGTGATAGAAGTTCACTCTCGACGTGGTTCGGAAGTCACGTAAAGCCGTTGGTCCCGTTGCTGAATAACTACTGGTTCCATGCAACGTAAAAACACCATACAAACCAAACCAAACCAACACTTGTGGGCGTAGTAAAGTCTCCCCTAATGAGGAATGAAGCTGCCCTCAGCCTCAGTCGGGACATGGACCGGGTCAGGGAATGGTGAGGTCGTCGGGATATGAGGCTGAACGTCACTAAACTAAAATTCTGTTGATTAGCAGATCTGGTACAGGTTTTCCCATCCCATGCTCCCATCAGGTGGATTGGAATTTTGTCGGTTAAGTCTGAAGCTTTAACTACTCTAGGTGCAACTTTTGACTTGCATCTAACTTTTAAGTAACATCTAATGAAAGTCTCAGCAAATGGCCCATGAAATTTAGGTATTGCTCGTAAGGCCTCATATACTTCTAACGGTGATAAAATCAATGCAACCTGTTTTAGGTCATTTGTACTTCCTTTATTGGAATACTGTTCTCCGGTGTGGATGTCTGCTTCTGCCAGAGATTCATCTCTTTTAGACAGAGTGGTGGTTCCTGATGGTAGGTTTCTGTTTCCTAATAATAGCAGTTATGACTTGGACCCATTTTCAAAAAAGGGTGCCATCACACTGGGGGACCTGGGGCAAGCCGAACTAGCTGTAAGGGCGAGTAAGGTCTGCCGAGAGCAACCAGATTCGATGGACAGCAGCACCAATATGCAGTAAATGTGCCTCGCTGTCGAACTTCTCAATTCCAGAGGCCCTTTATTCATCACACCGTTGGACTGTGGAACATCCTCCCAGAGGAAGTCGTGCAGTTGGAACTTCAGAAGTTCCAGCGAAAATATAGTGCATTACTACCCTTATTCTATTCTTCTTGCATTTGAATACATTTTAATCTATTTACCTATTTATTGATTTTTTAATAAGTGAGATCTCTTCTTCCTATATTTCCTTTTACTTCCTCTAACGTCTTCCTAATGAACACATATTCTTTGGAAGCTCGAATTTTAAGTTGGTGCCCCAGGGCTTGTTCCATAAGAATAGGTTTCATCTACTGATTAAAATAGGAGGACGTTGTTGTTTCTCTTGAAGAATTTGTAATATTTTGTGGGGATAGGGCCCCAGGATGTGAATGGGATCTTCCCGATATATATACTGGAGGATGCATAATCGGATCAGTGTGCTGTGGCAAGGCGGCTGCTCCTGAGAGAGGAGTCTAGTAGGGGAATTTCTTTATGTTGTTGTTATCTATAAAATATTTTCATCTAACATCCTTTTTGTCAGGTGACAGTGAACTAATCCTCACAGAAACCAAGGTATAAAGGTTAGTTTCGACTCTCTGCTGTATATAGATTCTTGTTAAATTCGTGTTTTTTTTTTTTTTTTTTTTTTTTTGTTTTTTTTTTTTTTTTTTTTTTTTTCTTTTTTTTTTTTTTTTTTTTAAGAATCAAAACCAACAGGTCCCCCATTTCAAATGGGGCATTTGAAGGATAAACTCCTCTATGTAGTTTTGCATGTCATTTGGTATCACCTTATCTAATGATTTTCTTGCACGTGTTTAAAAATGAAGTATAAATAAAGCATAGTCAGTGACGGCCGGAGATGTTTGACAGAGGTCACAATTGTAAATGTTTGTTATAAAAGAAAAAAAGTTTTACGAGCATTCTTTTCAGTTTCGACTTCCCTATTGTAGGTTAATGGAGTGTAACACCAAGTCATTAACGTAGGCCGTGTTGGGTGGCTAGAATGAATAAGTGTAAATACAGCAACAATAATATGTTTTAAAAGTTGGTGTAGATACGAAGCCTTCGTTACCAAAAAATTGTTTTCTTGAGACTTAGAAAGCGACGAAAGTTGAAGGTGAAACGCGCCCTGATGAACGTGAATGCCTTTCTAAATGTTTTCCGTTTTGGAACGGGCTAAACCTCTCAATTTTCTTGTTCTTTCTTTACTTCCTTCGTTGGAAAAAATGAAAAACTAAAAGGACGAAAGGATTTTTTTTCATAGCAAAAATCTTTCGTTTGAAATTTCTCAAGACAAAAAAAAAAAAGAAACGCTTATTTGTAATAAAAGATACATTTCAGAGTTTATTTTGTTTGCGTGTTATTTACTAGAACGACAACACCTTCTGTTGCGTTGTCAGGGAATTTCAAATGTCATGAAGATGGCGAACCGAATACCAAGTAGTTCTATGTAGACACCGTGTGTGTGTGTGTGTGTGTTGTGTGTGTGTGTGAGAGAGAGAGAGAGAGAGAGAGAGAGAGAGAGAGAGAGAGAAATAAGGGCGTGGACGGAGAAAGGCACCTGGGGCCGTGTGTGAAACAAAACGAGTTAGTTATAGGGCTTAACAGCAATTTTTCTTTTGTTGAGCAAAAAGGCTGACTGCCATTTGTAGGTTTTACAAGAAGTAATTTTAATTATGAAGCTAAACATTTATACTTTTAATATGGAACCTGTTTTCCCAAGTTATTATCATTTGCGCTAGCGGAGTTGTGTTTTTCATACATATATTTTTTTCATATTATGCACAACATTTTCGCGAGGAATTTTATTGAAAATAATACAAATAGTGGTCTTAATAACTGACAACAAGTGGATAGATTGTGGGAGAGTTAGGAAAGTAACTTTTATTGTTTATTTATTTATTTCTTTCTTTATTTTTAGAGATGGGACCTTTAAGGAAGCAGATTGCTGAGCTATGATTCAAATGGTCCTTACTCAATAAATTTAAGTGTTAAGAATTAATGTAGTAAATTGTTCATAGCTAATTTGATAATTACTACTTTGAAATAGTTTGTTCCCTCATATTAGGATGATGTATTTGGTTTGATTTGACTGTTCCTGTCATTCTTTGTCGGTTAGTTTCTTTTTTTAGGAATAAAAACTCGTGCGTATCTTACCGGAAATTTTCTCATGGCAGGCATTGACTTACAACAAATCCGATTTTAGGGGAGATACAGGACCTCCTTTGGATTGGTGTATTCTGCCTTGTCGGATGTTTGTGGTGACGCAGTATATTGATTACTATTTTTGCTATGACATTCCATTCCCTATAGGTGAATACAAATAGATAACATTTTTAGCAGCGAGTCACTGAAGATTGTTGTTCACGTGGATATTAAAGAAGGCACTGGAAATGATTCCCTTAAAAATAATCCTGAAGACCTTTCCACGTAGAAGGGGCCAAATTTTACTTTGGTAATCAGTATGTTCAAGGTCGCGTCTCCTCTTATTACGAATGACATTGCCAAAATAGTTCAACCAAGTCCGTAGTTCTGTCACTTTGTCTTGTTATGAGGTTGGCGCTAATATATATGCTGGTTATGTTCAAGACACTGGTTCAAAATGATCAGTAAATGACTGTCAGTAACCTTAAGAAAAAGTTCCACGATTCAAGTTAATTAGTATACATTGATACTAAATATAACCACTCAGTCCTTCATGACAAACATATATTTGTTTTCCTGACGTCTCCCGTCAGTCTCATTCCAAGAAGTACGTGAAAAACCAGATAAGTTAAATGATGTAATACATTATTCACATACCCACTTACAACTGGGCACGAGCTTTGCATTCCTCAGGGGCCGCGCTCCTCTCGGCCTCCACTCCCCCTCACCCTTATACACCACTCGTACCCGCCAAAATGAGTTTTGGCATTCAAGTATCCGTTTAATGCACTGGGAGCATACTTTTTGGATTAAGTGGGCACTGATTCTCTCTCTCTCTCTCTCTCTGTTTATCTGGGAAAATGAGCATCAGTATAAGAACTAGCGATGCTTTTATTTGCTTTCTTGAGCTGTGGTATACTATTTTCTTTATCTCGTATCGGATGATTTTTAGTAATTTATCAACAACAAATAATCTAATTAAAGGGACTAATATTTATCTCTTCCAAGGCGGAATTTCAAAAGCAACGTATTACAATGAAGAAAAATTCCAGGCGGAATTGAAAGAATCCCTTTGTGCATAGCTGCCATATACATGTATATACATATATCTACTATGACTGTTCATGTTTCGTCTTTTCCTATGATTAATTAGGCGATCAGTTTATTGTAACATTTATATGCTTTTTTCCACTAAAACGGTGGGGGAAAATGTATTTTTTCTTGAAGGAGATTGTCATTCTTCTATTGCATGACGCATGTGCTCGAATTTTAAGATTTAATCGGAGTCATCTTCGTGGGTTCAATGTTCTTGCAAAGCTGACCTTAGAATATGTCAGTCAGTGCACTTGAAAAGCCTCCAAGTTCCTCCGCAGCAATAACAGATTCTATTTGATTTCGTAAGATCAACTGCAGTTATTTGTTCTTTTCCGCTTTTGTTAAAACTCTCCAGCAACGTGCGCCGGCGTGTTTGGTGTTTTCTGCACTAATTCAACTCGCTTTTATTGTGCATTGCTCCTGATTTATCTCCTACAGTTCGCTGGGGGTTCCAAAGTTTACTTGTCAGTTTCCTTGGTGGAAAATTTTAAGGACCGTAGCTTCTTCCCGTTAATGCTTTTTTTTTTCTTTTTTTCTTTTTCAGCACTGAATGTTTTGCAGAACTTGTGAGTATTTGAGAGATGCTTGGCTGAAGATTAAAGAACATTTCTTAGAGAACTGATGTTTTCTCCAAGGTAAATCAGTCACTGTCAACTAGATTAAAATAAGAATCCCAATATATTTCATCTTTAAAGAAATAAAGCGCAAGGTATTTCTAGTGCTGTCAGTATAAATATTTTTATAGCAAGCAGGAAATGTTCTATATTAACATCGATGTAATTATTTATGAAATTTTCATTAATTTCGTCGTTCAGACGAATCCTTTTTTTTTTCCAAATTTTATGAACGTAAAATGTTCATTGATTATATAAACCATCGAAAAAATGTAAGCGTTCTATTTTTTATTTTGGTCAAAGGGAAAAATGTCCCTAATTTACGCAAGTTAAAGTAATACCAAATATTTTGGTTGTTCACTTAAATATCTCGATTACTTTTTTATTCGAGCCGACAACATAGAGACGTAAACA
>NC_087203.1:102799104-102806604 GCF_015104395.2 Macrobrachium nipponense
GATAATTTTGGTCGATGTTACTAGCGATCTTATTTTAGATCTAGTTAAAATCCTGATGAATATGAAATATAAATCAAGAAATGTTTACTTCGCCTTCATCCGCCGTATCAGGTATTGCTGTCAGTTCTTTGAGGCGTCCTTACGGCCCCTAGCTGCAACCCCTTTCATTTCTTTCACTGTACCACCATTCATATGCTCCTTCTTCCATCTTACTTTCCACCCTCTTCTAACAATTGTTTCTAGTGCAATTGTGAGGTTTTCCTCCTGTTACAACTTTCAAACCTTTTCACTGTCAATTACCATTTCAACGCTGAAGGAGTTCATAGGTCCCAGATAAGGCGGTTAATTCCCAGTCGTGATACATAAAAGGAAAAAAATATAAAAAAAGTGCTACAAAGGAAGGAAGTGATAGAAATGGGGTGTAATTCATAAATCATAATTTTTCCCTCTCCATCTGCGTCATTCGGTACTGCTCATTGTATAAGGGCTGTCAGCTAATCACCGTCAACAGACACTTTATCGATCAAATTTTACTGCTGTTTATTGAAGTAATGCGACGTCTCTCCATTCATTTTTTTTTTTCTTGTCTCCCATCGCTTTATGGGTTATACTTAAAAGCAATAACCGTTCCATTATTCGTTATTTTTTTTCTTTCCAAAAACTCATTTCACGGAAACATTATAGAGAGGAGAATGTTTTTATCATTCATGCCAGATAATGATTGATGGTGATTGGCAGTCACTGACAACCTTTCAGTCAATGTAAAAATAGATAATTCAGTTTTTTTCATGTATGTAACGGATAATTAGGCTTTATTTACTAAAATGCGGTAAACAGCAGAATTTCCAGTCAAATATTAAACGCTTTGATCAGTTTTCGGTATTTTTTTCAATTCTCACATATGCTTAGTCCTTCGGACATCACTTGCAACATTCTTGAATTTTATAATTTTTATACAATATTCCTAAATTAATAAGTGCTCTTGCGTATATTGATGTTTATTAAGACATGGAGATACGATACTTGTCGTTTTAACTAATAATAAAAAAAAACAAGTGGCGTTTTAAGAAGTATAAGTCATTTGTACTTCATTTATATTTCAGAATGGCGTGATATGACTATTCCCACCACCCCCCCTCTCTCTCTCTCATCTCTCATTCACACTATTTCAGCCTCGCTTTCACCATTGCTTTTTGTCTTCACCCTGAGAACTCCAAAAGCCTCCCCGGTGAATTGACGCGAAGAATTTTTTTTCTTTCTTTCTTTCGTGCCGTTGGAAAATCCTGGCTTTTCATCGGAGCTTTAAATTGCATGAGCTTGATTCAGGTTGCTCCTTTATTGGACAGCTGGCTCTCAAAATTGCCAATACGTCTATTGTACGGCTGATTGGGTCTCATGGATAGTTTATGTACCGCCGTTGATTTGAAGAGTCGACGATGAATTGCTGGAACAATGCAGATACCGACTGACTTTTTTCTACTGATAGGACCTTGTAGTTGTATCACCCATTCATTAAATTCTCCCTTTCTTTATCCAAATTATAATCAATATTGCTTCCAAGAAGCAATATTGATTATAATTTGCCTTTATCCTATAACGAGTCATTTACCCAACGTTTGGGTTAATATTACGAATAATTAATTCATTTGTTTATATATATATATATCTATATATATATATATATATATAATATATATAGATATCTATATAAACAGATGAATTTAATTATTCATGACAAATATTTAGTTTTATAACCCACCATTTAAAAATAAACTGAAGTCATCAACGGTCATACCCGTTTCGACGCCACGTTATAATTCAAGCCATTATAATGAAATAATGCGTTTTCATACTGCTCTCAATGACATGATGTGGCTGTAATATTTTAAATAGTTTTTTGAACTCGTAATATTAACCCAAACGTTGGGTAAATGACTCGTTATTAGGATAAAGGCAAATTATAATCAATATTGCTTCTTGGAAGGAGGATTTGAGTTTTAATGAATGTACACTTTTTTCCATTCAGTTTTATGTAATCATTTTGGGAGCCATATAGTGTAAAATGCATTTTCCATTTGAAGGTGCCCTATTGAAATCTCATTCTGTGTAGGCATTATGTAGTGAAAAGAGGAAGGTAGCAAATTCTAAACTTGAGAAAAGGATGTACATGTGTGTGTATGTGTGTGTGTGTGTGTGTGTGTTTGGCAGGTAAATGAGCATTAAGTTGATCTCTCAAGCTATGACCTTTTACCCAAGATACCCAGGGTTTATGTGCACATACGTTGCCGCCATCGCCAGAGCAGAAAACCTCTCCCGCACATCAGTATATAGATGACATTTGAGATTAACTCGTCCACATGCCACATATGAATGCTAATGGAAATGGCAATTAAACGGGTGATAACGTTGCAAATATCATGCGTTCTATATTGCAACCAAGGCGCTTGGAAGCTAAAAGCAAACACTTCCAAAAAAAGCGACATGAGAAAAAATGTTTTCCCTTTCAAAAGTCAGTGCCATGAATGGACCACCCAACTGTCAACTTGAGGCATTCTTTACGAGAAAGCGCTCTTGCACACCAGTGTAGAAGACATTTGAAGTCACTTATTCCGGAATTAATCTCCAGTTACAATAACATGCACATGCGTCACAAATAAAGAAGTTATTCAAATTATCATCACTGACTTCCGGGAGGGAGAAAAAAGTTGTTTGCTGTTGTCTGTTTGTGATGCTGCGACCTTGTTGTGTTGCTCCCAATAATACTGAATGTGATTTAGACTGTATGACGAGTAACAAATAATTTTATTCAAGTACCAGTTCACTAACATTCCATTATCAGGTGGAAAATAAGTGGTTTGTTCTAATATATATATATATATATATATATTATATATATATATCATATATATATATATATATATATATATATATTGTGTGTGTGTGTGCTGAATAGTTTTGTGGCATGGTGTTGCGATGTTATGATACCTTTCTCTTCATTTGTCTGCTGTCGTTCTGTAAGAATGCTATTCTTAAAATTTGTCTTTGTTATTCACTGATGTCTTGTTTTCTATTTTTTTTTCTTTTTTCATATGTTTTCAGATACGTGACAACACGTGTGTGGTGAACTACCTAATAATTTTCAATTATATTTTTTTCCTCATATTCTTGAGATATTGTTTCGCTTTAAATAGTTGGTTACAGTATTCTCCTTTTTTTTTATTCATTTGTGCTATCTCTCCTCAGACTTTCTAGATTTATCACTAGAAAGATTCTCTGTCCTCTCTTGGAAAAGTAAACGCCTATATTTGAATGAAGATTCTGTTTCGTATTGAAAGTGTCATGGGAATAGTGTTTCTATAACCCAATTCCTTGGAGGTTGCGAGAAACCTTCAAAGAAATCGACTGTAGATATTTTTTTCGGTGTCACACAAAGGAAAGAATGTCGTCAGACATACAAAAGTGAGGTAGCTGAAAATTAAGGAACACCGATATCAAAGAGACGAAGACGGAGGATAAAAGGGAGAGAGAAGAGATAAAAGATAAGTCGTCTGAGCTCGTTGTCGTGAAAGAGTGAAAGATTAGTAAGGCGAATGAAGAGTTGAAATGAAAGAAGCAAAACATGGTTTTTTAAAATGTAAATTTCACTTACATTATTCAAAGCTTTACAATTTATTCACTTCTTATTTAAGCAGTTTAAATGAACTGGAAAATTGGAACTCTAAGTAAACCCGTGAAGTTCTGGCAATATTATTGTAAAAGTATTTGCTGAAAATATCTTAATGAAAATTATCCATTTTGTACCGAAACGATTAAGAAATAATTCAGCGTTTGTTAGTAATGGTAGGAACTTTGATATGAGTACATATGCACACACGCAAGCACACACACATTAATATATTTGCACACACATATATATACTATATATATGCATATATACATATATGTATATATATATATATATATATATATATATATATATATATATATATATATATATATATTATACCACACACACACACACACACACACATATATATATATATATATATATATATATATATATATATATATATATATATATATATATATATATATATTTATATACACACAACACACACACACACACACACACATATATTATATATATATATATATATATATATATATATATATATATATATATATATATATATATATATATGTATATATACACATCTATATATATAACAAATATAGGTTTTTTATTAGACCGGAAGGATTCTCAAAAAAGAAAAATAAAACTGAAAAAATGTCAGTTTTTATTTAACGTAAAAAGGATAATGATGTCAGATGTGAATGCTAAATATTGAAAATCCATTGAAAAGTAAATGGATTTTACTAAATAAATAAAAAAATAATGGGTAGTATATAAAATTATTATATAAAAGGGAATAGTCTCAGTATAGGAGTGATGAAGAATGATCATTTATATACGAAACCGTTAAGTTGAAAAATGATAATTGTAATTATTATTATCAATGCAGAATTCTTTTACCGTAGTAACCAAGCTTGAAAAATGAATGAGAGCTAAAAGCTCTGCAATCTGCAACAGAAAGAAAGATATTTGAGAGAAAAATATGGACGAGAAAAATCCAAACGGAAAAGATATTGTTGCGCTTGGTGCCTTTCCACTTTTACACGCAAATTATTTTTGTGTTATACTTTTCGTTTCGTCTTTAAGTTTTATTGTTTTTTCGCGTTTTTTTTCCTTTTCTGCCTTATAACGTCTTCCAAGTACAAAAATTAATTTGCTGCAGGTTACTCGTTTTACATCAAGAAGTGAATTGTAACTGAGGTGGTATGCATTATTTTTTTTTTACTTCATAATTCATGCTTAGTAATCACACATTAGCTTGTCATCTATTCGCAACTTCATATTACTGCCATTTGCGTTTTTGTAGCTTCCTGGTCATCTCTGTGTTGGTAAGATAAATTTATAACCTGTGGTGGGATTTCACCAAGAAAATAATCGTAGAATTAATTAATTTTGCTGTGATATGTGACTATAAATTTTGGTACATTGTTGTCTTTTTTATTGTAATTTGTTATTCGAAAGTGTGTATATTTGTGTGTTTTGTGTATATCTTGACAGTGAACAATAGTTTTGTTTAAAAGTAATAAGTTTCGTTGTTTATTTCTATGTTTATCCGTACATTCAAAACTCAATTCCACTTACCTTATTTGTTGTCATATGTTTAATTCTTATTTCCTGACAGGTAAGTTGTACGAGAGGACGTAGATATTTAAAGCTTGTTTTGAATGGTAAATGGATCGACAATTGTAAGGTAATTAAAATTAGCATAGATTGTCTCATTTCCGTATTGTTCAAAAATGGTTTACATAGTAATTGCTTTGTAACACACAGTTGTGCTAATCGCTTTTAATTACTTTTCGTGTGTGTGTGTGGAGGGGGGGTGGGGGGGGGGGGGGGGTGGGGGGGGGGGTGGCGGTACTTGAGACGTTATGGTTGCGTGTTTGTAGATGAGCATTTTAAGAAAAATTAGTAGGGGACTCATCCCAATCTCCTCCTTCGGGAAACTGGTAATTACAAGTGAAATCTTTGAATAATATCCCTGGTCCTCCAGCCGTCAGGCTCTGTTCCCACCTATAGTTCTAAATACTGATCACACATACGACCAAGATGAACTTTACAGGTATTGGCCGACGGGGATTCTACTGCAACACTAGAAATTTAATTTAAAAAAGAATCACATCTTAAAATTACTCTCTTCTACCCACTCAACAAAACTTAACACTCTGAGCCCTGCCTGGATCGAATGAGAGTCGAGGGCTAAGGAGAGTACCTAAAAATGGGAAATGATGGAAATTCCCCCCCCCCCCACCCCCCCCCCCCCCCCCCCCCCCCCCCCCCACACACACACACACACACACACACACACCTCTGAACGGGACTGTAATTTGCATTTGAGCCATTTCTGATGTACAATAATTGAATCTGCATAGGAATTCGAGGATTCGGTTTGTGAGTGTCGAATCCCATTTCACCGGTCGGGTAGACCGTTGTTGCTCAGAAGAGAGGCTGCTGGTTTTTATGTTTGGGTTAAAATTACAAGTTAGAAATATATTATTTTAAAATTTACATAGTGGTTATGTTAACAAGGGTTTGCTTGATCATCATCATCATCATCTCATCATTATCATTATCATTATCATATCATTTATAGGTGACTTAGTTATCCCCCTAAGTTATCTGTTAGCATGCGTTAGTAGGATTGAACGTTGAACAGTCTTGCATTTTAATATAACTCATAAAGTCTTCAGTATACGTTTTCTTTATTTTACGTTACTTCACTTTCAGTTATTAGTTATTCTGCTTCCAACAAAAGGACAGGCACACACTTTATGGAAGGTCTGATGTGAATTATCTCAGATTATCTGTTATTGTTTTTAAAACACAAACGTGTCTTAATCGCTGCATCTAGTTATTGCTGTAGTAGATATATATATAATATATATAGATATATATATATATATATATATATATTATATATATATATATATGTGTGTGTGTGTGTGTGTGTGTGTGTGTGTGTTGTATATATGTACGTATTTGTATGTGAGTGTGTAATTTCATCGGAACACATTACCTTTCCACTTGTGACAAGTCATTTTGGGTGAGGTTGCTTGTGTTATTTCCTTTCCCGTCCCGAATACAGCTCACCACAGTCGACTGACCACCAAACACATAATTCTATATACAATTCAACTGAATCACAAATGGGAGCGGATAAAACGCAGTTCTCTTAGTATGCAATGATATGCAAATACAAATGATCAGCGAAAGAGCTTTAATAAATCACAATCGAGTCCGGTAGCATATTCATAAATGTTTTTTTTTTTTGCATTTATCACGAAATTAATATTGCTATGATTATCAGTACCTGAATAGTGTACGTAAGCGGCTGTAAATAAGGTAACTTTTTAAATTATTCTCACCGTCGCAATGCTACCGGCCCTTTTGACTGGGAGTTTAATTACGGCACCTGCGTTGTTTTTATATCAAGTGGTAGGGCGTCCATTCCGGAATGATTTTCGTTGATTTTTCCTCCTCTCCTGATGGATAGTAACCCTTTGACATCATATTTTCGTGAATGGACGAAGTCAGCATTATATTTCGATTCCCTCATTCTATTGGCTTTGTCAGATTGGTGAAAACAGGGTAGCAATGTGAATTCGTGCATACGTAGGTACTTGTACGTGTTTCTTTGATATATTTTGATGGTAAAAGTTTACACCTCGAAGCGACCTTGATAGTTAACTAATCTAGAAATAAATGGCTTTGAGAGGGACTGGAGATAAATAATTTAAATACCTAGCGGAAAGAACCCCATGGATAATTACTTTATTACTGAATGTAAGCGAGAATGTTTGGTGGTAAAGTTGTTATATATATAAATATATATATATATATATATATATATATATATATATATATATATA
>NC_087203.1:102814104-102819104 GCF_015104395.2 Macrobrachium nipponense
CCGAACATTACATGATTGGTGGTATTCGTACTCTGTTCAATAACTTTTACAGTGTGATAAATTAGCTTGAACGTTGGTCTCACCATCAAGAAGACTCGGGTTCGATTCCCAATCAGGGGCTGGGTTTAGGCATTGTCAGATCAAACCCAGTGAATTCGGCACTTTGGTCGGTGGATGAGTAGAAAGTTAACGGAGTTAAGCAGCATGACAGGAAAAAATAGGAGAGAGAGAGAGAGAGAGAGAGAGAGAGAGAGAGAGAGAGAGAGAGAGATACATATATGTATGTATATGATATGTATATATATATATATATATACCATACATACATACACACACACACACACACACACACACACACACACACACACATATATATATATATATATATATATATATATATATATATATATATATATATATATATATATATATATATATATATATTCAGGGCCTCTGTAACACGGTTTTTTCGCAATAACTTTTTATCTATGCATTTCATAAATATAACGCTTATTCAGAATACATATTATATCTACACATAAATTTTGACTGTATTCTGCATTACGTAGGTTGAATAAATTTGGTACCTTATAAGTAAAAGTGACTTTTTTTGAAGACGGGCCAACTTACTCAGAGAAAAGGTTTCGAACGCACTCATTACGTAACTTATGACAGCATTTCTTCCCACTCTTTCTCGATGGATGATTGGCTATACGTACGAAGGCTAAACCTCTGGCAACAATGACATACAAATTTAAATACAAGCAAGCAGTACACCTTTATGAACTCTGGAACCTCTCCACTGATAATTGTCATAATGAACAAACCAACAAAATATGTTAATAAATACAAAAACACTTCGATTATTAGTCTAACTCCCAAAATAGGTTTCCTAAGAAATTACAGTCTACTTTATAGGTCACAATCAGATTGACAAGATGTATAGGGAATAGTTGGTAATTTTCAAAAAACATAGTAGACAAGCTTGATTGATAACTGCTATATCCAATGTCAAGCAATTTTTATTTATTGGCTTTCTCCCTATTTACTGAAAAAACAATAGCCGTACCGTATATTGGCTTTAAACCTTCACCAATAATTATCGTCAGAATGATGACTCATGAGGCTCCACCCACTTTGGTCTCGTTATAATTCAGGATAACACTGAAGGCTATCATGGGCATTGTTGGATTAGAAAATTTAACTTCCGGCTATAAAAACTCATTTCTCGAGTAGTTGTAAGAAGTGTAAATGATCCTCAAGGATCCCAGCAGTTGGCCTAAACGTTATTTCATGTATATTACTGCTATACTGTTGCGGCACTACTGCTACAGTAGTATTTACTATGCTAGCACTGATACCCCACCCACATCTATGTAGTTTCTGTCTGGTGGATGGGCAGGGCAACATTTCGTCAAAAGGTGTTTACCTTGCTTACACAATGAATGTTTTTCGACTCTTGGCTCGTAATCATTGTCCATGGCGTCGGCTAGATCATTTCTACTCTAAAATTAAAACTATCGGGTTTAGGTTATTGATAATGCTGACAAAATTTGTGTGTGGTTTGTTAAAATATACTATGTCAGCTTTCAGCTACATCCGTGTTTTAACAAGGAGCAAAAAAATTCCAAAAAACCGTGTTACAGAGACCCTGGAATCTCATGGTAGATTACTTAGGGGAGCTTCCTGAATACATTTTAACAACCGGTCAGTTGAACCTCCTAGTCATTTGCCATTCATCATCCCTGATCCTGTTTCCATGTTGAAATTCACTGCTGTAACAAAAGAGAAACCACCGTTCTTGGGGCGTCAGCCATCGGCTTCTCATGTTTTACAGGCCTCAAGCATCGGCAGACCATCTCTCCTGAGCGTTGCTCTGCATATAATTTCTGCCGGTGAGCGAAGTTCGAGATTTTCTTTATGGGACGTTCTTCTCTAGTTTTTTTTTTTTTTTTTTTTTTTTTTTTTTTTTTTTCCTGATCCCCGTTTATCTGCCGGGAGCAACCAGATTCGCTGAACAACAGCAGCAATGTGAAGTATAAATGTGCCTCGCTGTCGAACCTCTCAGCTCCAGAGGTCCTTTATGCCTCTCACCGTTGGACTGAATAACAGTTCCCAGAGGAAGCCGTGCAGTTGGAACTTCAGGAGTTCAAATGAAGGTGCAGTACATTGCTACCCAGATACTATTCTCCTTGCTTTTTAATACATTTTTATCCGTTTTTTTAAATTATTCATTTATTTCCTTTTTTTTTTTAATAAGTCGGGTGTCTTCTTCTCTATACCCTTTACCTCGTCTTACTTCTTCCAATGAACACCATATTCTTTGGAAGCTTGAATTTCAAGTCAGTGCCCTTTGGGCTTGTTCCATATGAATAGGTTTCATCCTCTGAATATTATTATTATCATTATTGATTCCCTTCTCATCCTAAATATGGCATCCCAAATTCTCCGAAGTCTTCTCATGCCGTAATAGGGGGTGGGGGGTTGCTGCTAGACTCGCGTTATCCCCTCTTACCTTTCAGTGACCTTTCAGTGTAATATTCGGGCTAGTGCTTGTTTAGTGAAATATTCGTGGCGTTTGTTTAAAGAAACAAAGCTCTGTTTTATCGTGAGGCATAAGTGAGTTTGTTTCCACAGTCGTACGTTATAGCTGTTGCAATCGTATTAGCGATGATGATAATTTGTGTAATCGGATTATTATTATTGTTACTATACTAATATATATGCATATATATTTATATGTACTATGTATTTATGTATGTATGTATGTATGTATGTATGTGTTTCTGTGTGTTTATTAAGAGAAAACCAGTGGGGTTTAAAGGTGTCCGCTGAAACCTAGTACGTGTTATTCCTCGATTTTTTTTATGCCATTGTGTATTGTTTTTGCGCTCTGTATGAGTTTGCGTTTGGTAAGAATTGGGTAAACCTTACGCCTATCGCTCTGAAGTTTATGTGACTGCCTTGAAATGATTAAAAACATCGGAAATATTTGCACCTGTATTTATTACAGACAAAGTAAAGTAGATATTAGGAAATCTGGTTTCAGGTGGAGAAGAATCTTTTAACTTTCTTTACCGGGCGTGGTAAGTTTGTTTATAGCTTTTATCTTTGCTTTTAATTTTCATTTGCGTGTTGAAGGGGTTTTTTCAGACTGAAAGAAGGGAAGGTGGCACGTGTCAGAAGTAGAATGATTCATTTGTTTGTGAAAAATTAAAATTAAATAGAAAATGCTAGAAAAATATTTAGTAGATACACGAACTCTAAACGTTGGCTAGCGAAATATTATCTTGAAAAGAAAAATTTTCATTGTTAAGAAGGTGATTAAAAGGAAATTAAAAGTTCAAGCTTTTAACAGCTTAAGGTTAATACGTACTGGACATTACGAATTAATATTCCATGAAATATTTTGTAACGTGATAGAGGGTAAAGAAATACAGCACTTCTTATATAGATCCTTGTACTCTTGAGAGAGAGAGAGAGAGAGGAGAGAGAGAGAGAGCAAGGCATGCGGTGCCCTGACAACCTGTCTTGTCCGTCCTTATATAAAGAGTGGCGTTTATTGAACTGCGTCTTGTTTAAAGATCTTTGGCTACAATGGAAACGGATAGAGAGAGAGAGAGAGAGAGAGAGAGAGAGCCCTGTGTAAATTGGCTTGTTAGACTACTTTCTAACCTGTAATATTCAGACACTTTAGTGCCTTGCATTCAGTTTTAAAAGTAAAATGTTTTTTTTTTCCTTGCGTTATTTTCGTGGCGAATAGTAATCGTCAGAAAAGAGAACTCTTCATTTGATTCGTGTTTTCATTTATAACTGAAACGTTTTGATGTGTTATTCTTATTACGAGACAGAAAATTCATGATGCAGGAAACTGACCTGTCTGTTCACGCAACATTGCGATAACATTAAAAAAAAATGCAATAAAAAGAGAGAGGGTGGAGGGGAGGGGAATAAAAAGACCGGTCGATGCGGTTGCGACGCTTCTAGTAAATGAAACTACATATTGGTTATACACCAGAAATGATTTGCCGTTCGGTTTTGGCTAACTCACGTTGTAGCTTGGAGCTTTCTCTCTCTCTCGCTCTCTCTCTCTCTCTCTCTCTCTCTCTCTCTCAGTCACATTTGTCACAACTTTATGGCCGACTTATAAACGGTTGCCGATTTGGAAGATGTTTTCATTCCTTCTTTAGATAATGCATGATATGAGCCTCGATGTTTCGAAGTATGCTGATGAGAATGCAGAGATAAGCTTAAGTTGTTTATACTGGTATTTTTTTTTTATCTCCAAGAACATGGGGCATGTTAATAGAGGTTAGAGTTCTATACTGGTATTATTTTGACCCCCCAGACTAACGCTTTTTATAATAAAAAAAAAAGTACATTGAACATGTAATGTCCAAGAAACGGTCATAATCAACGGTGGTGTAGAAACACTTTCGGCTCATTCGCAAATTTCTCATTCACATCTTTATATATACACAATTTCGATATTTTGGGGAAATGTAAAAATGGCCATGTAACGTAACAAAGACTGCTTCTAGGAATGTATATTAATTGAAACAGATTTTGGGAAGTAAGTAGGTTGCGTTTTAGCAACCTACTACTATATATAGTGATTTTCCTTAATCAGTTTGTTAGGGCTGCGGTTGATGCCAGGCCTAACCCCCATTAAGTCGATTTAACTTCTGCATCACACCTACGCAGCACAGAACAGGCCAGAGACCCCGTAAGGTGGTAGCGCCGTCAGTGCACCGCATTCGATGCAATGTAGGCATTACTTAAGGTTCTATGCAGCGTCCCTTCGGCCCTCTTAGCTGCAATTCATTTCATTTCCCTTTTACTGTACCTTCGTTCATTTTCTCTTCTTCCATCTTACTGTCCACCCTCTCCTAACATTTATTTCATAGTGCTTTGAGGTTTTCCTCCTGTAACACCATTCAAACCTTTTACTGTCGATTTCCGTTTCAGCGTTGAATAGCCTTGGTTGTCCCAGTGCTTGG
>NC_087203.1:102824104-102850330 GCF_015104395.2 Macrobrachium nipponense
ACGGCTCTGATGGAGGCGTGAGCTTTAACTGAACAAGGGCACAACACCCCCACTTGGCACTTAACGCAAATGACAGGCAACTTCGCTTTTACCCAGCTATTAACTTAGGGAGAGTACACAGTGGTTATGTATGGCCTCAATTCGGCGCGAATAGATTGAAATGGTAGGACAGTTTCACTGCTTGTGGAAACAGGTAGCTAGCTGTCTTATAGGTTTATGTTTTTTGGTATATAAATAAACTAAATGCATTCATACATACATTTCACATAGCCAGAAAAATGTAATTATCCGTAATTACGTACAGCTTGGGAGAATACAGCACAAAATTGGCTCTTGAAGTACAAAAATGAACGTGATCGTCTTAGGTCTTGGGAAAACAGAAATATTAGAGGGTTGAGATCATAATTTCCACTGTCCTGTGACCTTAATGTGGAACTTGAAGAAAACGTAGTGATTCTTGAATACAGGAGATAAGAATCTAGGCACTGCATGATTTGAAGTCGTCGAAAACTGAAAAATAAAAGAAAGACTATGAGAAATAACAGGAAACAAACATGAAACTGAATAGGAAACGAAATAGAAAAGATAAACTGATAGACTAATAAATGGGTAAATAATGCATGTAATTCAAATATTTGATTAAACAAGAAAGCGCCATTAAAACAAAGAGCAAGTAAAGAAAAACTTAAAATATAATTAAGACGACAATGCATTGACCTTAGCACTTGAGAATACTTACATACATATTCAGAGAGAATAAAAAAAGAGGAAAATAATGTTGAAGAATATGAAAAGAAATTCAAGTCCTGCCCAGGAGAGCCATAAGTTAAAAGCTAAAGGAAATATGAAGGGAATAATTGTCGAAAGAAAACAAGGGTGTTTTCTCTATAGGACTGAGTGCTTTTTCTCTGCCTTATCATTTAAATGAAGTGTTTTCACTGCTTGCCGTTCTTTTCCACGGTTTTAATTCTTTTCCATGGTTTTAATTGGACCCAAGTTTTCCTTAACTCTGCACCCAGGAATTCGTCGTAGATCATGAATGAATTGCATCCATATGGAACGATTATTTTTCATTGTACAATGTAATTTTGGAGGAGCATTTTCCTTTTTTATGTTGCTTAGTTATAGTGAACGCATACTGTGAAATTATGTTATGAATGTAGAAACAAACAACACACGCTTACATTCACACACACACCCACACGCATATATATATATATATATATATATATATATATATATATATATTATATATATATATAATATATATATATATATATGTGGGTGTGTGTGTGTGTGTGTGTGTATGTATGTATGTATGTATGTATGTATGCGTAGAACAAAACGGCCTCCTCGAGGTAATAGCTACCAGTTAGTAAAATATTCATAAAATGCTCTCTCTCTCTCTCTCTCTCTCTCTCTCTCTCTCTCTCTCTCTCTCTCTCGCTTTGTTCAACTTTTCTGTTACTTTAGGTGTGATGGATTTTATAGCTTTTCAGTCGGTGAAATTGCAATGCCTGTGGTCCCGCAGTGTTTGTTAGCTTCTCTTAATTCATTATCTTGTCCTCTGTCTTTACGTTCTTCATTCACTGTCCACTTCTTCATTTTCTTCCTTTTCCTTAGTCTCTATCACATTCCCGGGTCATTTGTTTTATGACCTGTGCATCGATTGTCACAATTTTGCCAAATTTTCCCTCTCACTTATCCTTGTATCTCAGGCCTAAATATCATCCCATGTTTCGTTTTATTATGGACTTCAGTATTTGCTCACAATATTGCAAGAACAATGAGCCTTTTAACATATTTTTCCACTTGGCAAGTTACTTCGGTACATGACAATTCGTATTGCTTGGTTTGACAGCGCTTCTGATCTTTTCTTCGTTTATAATAATATGGTTCACACAAGCAAAACATGCTTGTATACGCTTACAGTTTGATAATACAGGTCATTTAATCGTCCTGACATATATACGGTAATTTGACAGTGCGTTTCATTAAACGTTATGAGAATTTAGAAGTGCATATTAGCTGGTTTCTGGGGAGAAAGAAAAACGCTTTTAGTAGAATTAGCAGTATGAGCATTTTTCATCTGTGGTTACCGGGTATGTTGACATGGACTGGTGCATGTGTCAGGTTACATTCGTTCCTATGTTTGGAAACCAACGCTACATATCTGGAATTGTTTGGACTTGTATCAAGTGGTATAAAGAGTAAAGTACTTGGCGCCTACAGAATTAAAATCACAATCCACGTTACTTCCCTTTATTTGCCTGTTTAAGGTTGTTGTTCTGAATTCATTAATCAAAGGTGCTGATGAAACTATTGCTTTATTTATGGCTCTATGTCCTAATCATAGGCCCCCAGTGAATTTACCTTTGTCTTCATCCATGTATTTTCTCTTGTTCGTCGCCTGGTTATTTTTCATCCTGTTGCTTTCAAATTGAAATGAATACTATGTTTTTTGCCTCCTTGGATAATTTATTGTCTAATCTCTTATATATTTATGTAAGTGAAATGCCACGTCGACTTATCGTTATGAAATCACACCACCTTTATTTCCTCTCCCTATATAAGTTTCATCTACCAAGAGACTTCATAGACTTCCATAAAGTTTATTACATTTTCCCTGTGTGGCTGTAGCAGCTACGTGTATTTCGACGTAAATGAAAATGGTCCCTGGGTTTTTCTCACTTCCAGTAAATATTCGTATTATGAGGCCACAGTTTTTTATTTTTTTTTTTTTTGCTCGATTGCGAAGCTTGCATTAGTGTCCATCCCTCTCACACTTTTAAAAAACGGAAACGTACTGAATAACGCTTTGTTATTCATTACTGTTCAAAGAACAAAAACGATTTCCTTTGTGATTTTAAATCCGCGGCCATTGGGATTTTGTGTATCATTATATAAAAGCAGTAATTTTTTAAATATCTTGAAACTCTATTAAATTTTTTAATGACGTTTGACAGTGATAATTCGCCACAAGCTGTAACTTGGAAAACTAAAGTTTTAGTTTTTTTTTATTTTGTGTTGCTGGTATCTCTCTCATTCCCTGTTTTCCGATAACGGAATTCCGTTTTTTTTGGTTTTTTTTTTTCCATTTTCCATTTTTCTGTTTTTCTGTTCCGAAGTGTGATTTTCATTTTAGGGAAAAAGTTTTTGAAATGTTACCTGATTTACATGTAATGACCTGGAGGCTGTGCCATCGTTTTAAGAACTGACTTTTAAGAGAGAAAAAAGTATTTTGTTGTTTTTTCAGGGGTTTTTGTATCATGATTTTTTCTCTCTCTCTCTTTTCATATCCGCTAATATATGCCGACTGCTTGGTGCCCAATCTGCAATTGAAGGCACGGGAGTCTTTGATTATGCGTTTTCCCTGACTGAGAACTGGTTAATCTCTTGATTTGTAAAATGGGGTATCAGTTTTTAATGTTTTCTAGGGTTAGAATTCTTCTCGCTTCTACTGGTGATTTTCCCCGGTCCTGCATCATAAAAGTACTAAAGCTCCTCTGGACCCAGTACCTCATTCTAGGGATAATATTGACATTTCAGGGTCACTGTTTCACTTACATAGAACCTGCAGAAGCTACTCTCAAATGAAGTGGTATTCACATATCTGTGTATTTGGTATTCCGTCTCTTTTATATAAGGAATTCTCTCTTCATATATTTTCCCTTGTTAACTTCGCTTTCACTGACAATATTTTGTTCAGAATTGTGAGCGTGGTGGTGCAGTCCACTCATTTTCCGGCTTGACACAGAGTTCTTGGTTTCAGTTGAGGGTCAAGATCAAGGTCAGTGATTTTGTACATATCCTGTTGCCTGCCTGCATTCATGTGTTCAAATATTGTCAGTATGTGTATCGTCTACTTAGAGGCACTTTGACCATGACCAGTGTAATTTATTGTAAGTTAATCTATGATTATTTTAATTTTATTGAAAATATTGCTTACAGCTTTCATTGTACGTGCTTAGATTTGATATGTTGCTTCCGTTTAGTCAGACCGACCCATTTTGAAATGAAGTCCATTTGGCATTTTTTTTTATGACTTTGCCCACATTTGGCCGAGTTCTTCCAATTCTGTTCATTGTTCCGGAAACGGCGAAGCACGTTTCGACTTGATCCAAAGTCATTGGTCAAGTTTAAAGTGTGTCAAACACATATGTCATAGATTTTTGGCTTTGTGAAACTCGGTTTTACAGTGGTTTTACAATTAAATGATAGAACAGAACATTACAGTTGTATTATCTGCAGCTGCTGAACAACAGACATACATGAGAGTTTTAGAAGGATATCAGGCATTCTCTGAGAGTAATCAAAACAGTGGATCTTTTTTATTTTAGTCCAGGTTTAACTGATATTCCAAATCAGTTTTATATTTATCAAATCTATATAATAAAATACCTAACGGTTTATTTTTCTGTAAAGTTTGATTAATAATAATTTTTTTGAATTATTTTTTTTTTTGTTTTTTGAGTGAATTATATCAGGCAAAATCTGCCATTAAGTGAATATTTTATTCGATTATCCTTTACTAGTTGAGTTTGTTGAGAATTCGATTAGAAAATGTAAAGAGGTTGCAAAAACAAAAGAATCGTGTTGGATGAACAATCGTTTGTTCAGGGGTTCAAACATCTGTGTCCGTCCTCAGAAGAAAGTGCATGCAACTTCAGGCAATTACATTAATTACATGAATTAGGTACCTGGTGTGAGTAATAGCAACCGCAGACGGAAGTAATTTCTTATTGTTTCCATCGAGGGGAAGTGAAGGACAAAAGAGCGGTGTAACAACAAAGGGCATTGTGTAAATAAACGAACGAAATAATATATTATTACTTCTCATATGTAAGTCACAGGTGCATATTATACGTAGTCCACGCAAACACTCGCATCCTTCATTTAAATTAAAAATCAAACTCTTTAATTAATCGTTTCTTATTTAAATAAGCGTTTTGTGTCATAGTAAGATGAAATCCTCGTAAGCTTGTCTTCGAAATGATTTTTCACTGCAGAGTAACAAAATCTGGCAAATTTTGTTATTTTGTATTGAAATTTCCCTCAGAATTTTTTTTGCTCTTTCTGGTAAATATTATATATATATATATATATATATGTATGTGTTTGCAGATTATATATATTGCCATGGCTTATGGGTAACATGCTGACCAAGTTTAGTAGGGTTCGTGGTTGGCATCTGAACACACAGCCCCTAGGCGACCCAGCTGCAAATGGGTATTAGCGCAGCAAGGACTCAAGCGAAGAACACAGGACCGACAACCTTGTCATCTAAAAGACTTTAGCAAAACCGGAATCCACTTTCCACATTTCACCATCCACTCTACAGGGGAAAAGTCGTTTGATTAAAAGAACTACATATAAAGCAGACCCAAGTTCCTCCACAGCATTAGAGATTTTGGTTAATGGCTTTGGGATTAACCAAAGGCATTTGGTCTTCTTGGGACAATGACAAGTCTTCGCCGTGCACCGAAGCAGCTTCATTTTCTCTTTTCATTTCTTCCTTCTAACAATGTGATTCGATATTTTTGATGCATCTGCTTGGTTTTTATTGCTCTATACTCAGCGTTCTCCTTATTTATCTCTTGCAATTAAACGGATATTCAACGAAGTAATGCCAGTTTCCACGGTGGAATTCGGGGGGCTTGTAAGTTCCTGTGGTTACAACCTGCTCTTGGGTAGGAGCGCTGTGGCTGCCGTGTGGAATTTTGAAATATTTGGGCAATGGGGCTACCTGCTAGTGTTTTCTATACAGACAGAACACAGACATTTCAAATAATACTTGCCGCACAGAAGGTAGCTGAGGTCCAATATGGTGTGGATCTGAAGCAGGTAATCCACTTGTATTTGTTTTCATCAAATTGAAATGTTACGAATTTGCCTTCCCTCTAATTGTAAATATAGATGCACTCTGCCAGATTACGTAAAAATCAACGTATTCAGCCCTAAATTTCTTAAAGGGGATCATGTCCATCACTTTCCAAGTAGTATATGTTTCTTTGGGGGGGGGGGGGGGTGGTGATGTGGGGGTGGGGGAAAGATTAATATAATAGTGAGAATAGGTTGTTGTAGCATAGTTCAAGTATACTCCTAATGATGGCCTTGGCACCAAAGTTAGGAAGTTATGCGTTCAGATTACAATCTCAAGTGTGGGATTCATCGTATATCAGATATATATTTTGAAAAGTAAGAGCTTTGTCGATTGAATATGAAGATGGCAAACATTGTCCTTTCTTCCATGTGGAATTATGGAATGACTGAATCGGCAACACCATCCCATCGAGGTCGAGTTAATGTTGGCCAAACCCACTGAATGGCGTGAAAGATCAAAGTAAATGTCCCTCTTGATGTAAATAAATCATATATATATATATATATATATATATATATATATATATATATATATATATATATATATATATATATATATATATATAATGTGTGCGTGTGTTTGTGTGTATATGGGTCATCTGTATGAACCTTTAATACTTAAAGATTCAATAAGCCTTCAGTTGCATCCCTATCACAGCTCAGTTGCTCTTTTCCTGTTGGTCACAAAGAGAATTGAATTCGAATTACTGATTGATATAATTTCGTACGAACTAAAAAATTCCATTCAGTGTTAATGGTCAATCAGTCACTGAAATCATTCGTATTAATGATATTCATTCTATTAATGAAACGAGATTTGCCACCCAAAAAAAATTTATTCCAGTGATGTCCGTTTATAACGGAATGATTAACTATCAGGTTTTTGTATACTGGTAGACTTTGGCATACAGGTTTATTATTCTCTATATTCAGTAAACTGCTTTCATTGATATGTTTGCTAAATTGTGATCTCAGATGGGGGGGAAAACCCGGTACAAAATTTCCTTGGCAGTGACTTAATGTTCTATGCAAGCGTACCTTTTGTTTCTTTTACTTTATCTCCTTTCATATTCTGTTTCTTCCTTCTTGCTTTCCACCCTCTCCTAACATTTGTTTTAAAGTGCAACTGCGAGGTTTTCCCTCTGTAAAAATTGAAAGTAAAGCCTTTTTACTTTCAATTTCCCTTCGAGTGCTGAATGACCTCATAGGTCCCAGTTCTTGATTTATGGATTAAAACCGTATTACTACTATTATTACTTAATGATTCAGGCAAGGAAGTCCATCCTGGTCGCTTCAGCGTTGATCGACAACCTAGAAAAGTGACCAAACATGATGCTTGCTGGGTTATGCTCCTATAACGATGCCAGACTAGGCATTGATCGTGACTAACTTTGACCTTTAATAAAGTAAAAACTCTACTGAGGCTAGTGGTCTGGAATGATGGTGGGTGATCAACTTACCAATTTGTAGCTCTCTATCCTCATTGGTGGAGAGAAAAAGTGCGGACGGAAAGACAAAGAGCCATCTCAAGTACTGGAAAACAAACTATAATAGGGATGGTAAAGAAAGGGTGCCTTACATAGAAAACAATTTAATTGCGACTGTTCATGCCCCACTTTCTCCTTTATCGTCAAATGGCTCCAATGAACTGCCATATGCAGCACCGCATAACATAGAATACTGCTATTATCTTTATATCCAAGAAAACTGCTTCAAACACTGTCTTTAAATCATTGACTAATTCAGGTTTTGTTTGATATAGTGATTTCACTTCCATTAAAAAAAAAAAGTCTGTTGTTGTATTCTATTTAACTCTAATGACGCGAAATTATTCTTTTATTGAGAAATAAACTACTCCCCCACCCCATCCCACTCCTTCTCTCAATTGAAATGTTGCTTCTCTTTAAAAGACGTTTAATTAAATATCTTTGCATGATGGATGTAGAAAGGTTTATATATAGACCTTGCTGTTCTAGAGTTGTTATTGGAAATGTGAAATGGTTAATTAGTTACGGCGATAAAGAAATGGTCCATGACGATGATCGATCAGTGATAGTGGATGATATATGCGATAATGAAGGGAGAATGATGGAGCTATTTATATTATTGAATTCATAAACGCGGTGATAGCGGAGTGGTGTTTGAAAGTGAGGGATCCCGTGACTTATACGTAGTAGCAAAACTTAGTAGGTTAATTGATTCCAATATTCATTTGCGTTGTTGAAGATCAAGGAGTTCTCTCTCTCTCTCTCTCTTCTCTCTCTCTCTCTCTTCTCCTCTCTCTCTCTCTCTCTCTCTCCTTTATAATACAAAAACAGTTGACATTTTATACCTATCTTGATGTATATCTGAGAGTAATTTGCAGATATATATATATATATATATATATATATATATATATATTATATATATATATATATATATATGATATATTATGATATATATATATAATATATATATTATATTATATATTATATATATATATATAATATATATATATATATATATATATATATATATATATATATATATATATATATATATATATATATATATATATATATAGCGTCCCTCCTCCTATTTACGTATATGTAGGAGGAGGGAAGGGAAGAAGAAAAATTTAGGAAATGACCAAGATCAGGAGTCTCTCGTGTATTTTCACGTATTAACTACACACATACACACACACACACAAACACACACACACGCGCGCCACACACACACACACACACACACACACATATATATATATATATATATATATATATATATATATATATATATATATATATGGTATATATATATATATATATATATATATATATATATATATTATATGTGAGTGTATGCATCATATGCATTTATGTATATACTCGTGGTTTGTGTGTAGTTAATACGTGAAAATACACGAGAGACGCCTAATTTTTGGTCATTTTCGAAACTTTTCTTATTCCAATCCCTCCTCCTTGTCGTTTATCTTAAAGATTTACTGGTACATTATCTTTCTCATTTATTGTTATTTCCTCCATATTTCAAGACGAGAAACATCCTATTGGTTGCAGCTTTCCTTGTGTATTGAAACCGATATTGGCAACAGAGCAAGAAACTGTATCCATAAGGGACAGTCATCTCTCTCTCTCTCTCTCTCTCTCTCTCTCTCTCTTACTGGTCATGCCTCATTCATAATTGCAGGAGTTCTCGCATAAATAATGTAAAGAGAAAGGAAAGAGAAAGTTTTGCTTTCAAGTGTTTTACTTCAGGCGTAATGTCATAAATCGTGGTCATCTCAGAGGAAAGCTTTGTCTAGTTGCCAGTTTTAATGGTTCATTAAGAATGGGACGGATTCCTGTTATTCCTGTGCTTACTATATCTCTGCATGTGGAGTTAAGTGCATTGAATAGATTTGCATGATCGTTGGTGTGCGTGGAAAGTTGATATCTAATTGGTTTGGATTTTTTTTTTTGTTTTTTTTGCTTCGTGAAAGCAAGGCAGATATGTATAACAGCAAAACATTTGTGTCACTGTATATCAATATAGCAGCTCTCTCTCTCTCTCTCTCCTCTCTCTCTCTCTCTCTTAGTGGGTCTTGGTAGCTTGATTTTTAATTCTATGAGCCACCATCATAAAAATAATTTAATGCTATTTGCACCATTTATTAGTTTGGTAAAAAAAAATTTAATGGTTTTATAACAGAATGGTTTATTTTATAAAAGTCTATGGTCGAAATTATGTCAAATGAATGAAAAACTTTAATAAAAGATGAATTAAACAAATATAAGGCGTTTTTCCTAATATTTTTCTTGAAGCTTTACTCTCAGTTCCACAACGTCATTTAGGTATAGCTTCATTGCCGTACCATGATTCATGTCCATATTACAAAAGAGAAGAATAAATGATAACAAGGACAAATAATTTAAGGAACGTGCATTATGAAAATGTACTGTATGTACAATATTTTAAAATAATAAAGATGATATTAGTCTGCTTACTTCCTGACGGAATAGATTCTACAGAGAATTCTTCGCCAACATCCGGTTTTTAATTTTAGGTGCTTTCCGCTCCACTGGTCACTCTGGGATAATGCACTGCAATGAAGAGGGTGGCCTAACTTTGGTCGAATTCACGATTTGATCTTGTAAGATTCTTGGAACTGCACCCCCACCCCCGACCCCCGTTTCATCGAGTATACATCGATTCCGTTGCATTGCAGATGCACTCCTCTCGCCTCGGCCACTCACAGTCGGTTTTTGCAGGAATTGTTGTCCTTAATCTTTCTTATCCTCCTTTGAGAATCATGTTTTCGGTGATTTTTTCCTACCATCACAGACGGTTTTGCGTTATAGAAATGCTTTTGAGCAAAGGGATCCATATATAGTTTCTAACATTGGCTACTAAATTCGGTGGTACTTCATAAGATTTTTCATATCAATATGGTGTACAGTCTTTTCTTTTGTATTAGATATTCTCTGAGTTCGGCATTCAAATAGTTTTTATATGTTTTACTTTAATTACGTTCATTTAACCTACTGTTTTTCTTTTTTCAATTTCTAACATTACCATCTACTCCCATTTTTATCTTTCAGGGGAAATAATGAAATATTTAACGTTACCTTATCCTTTTAATATGCATTTAGTTGCGCTTTCGCTTGCAAACAAAGTAAGATGAACTGATTTCAATGAATATCTTACGAGTCACTTTCTTTGCTGATTCCCCGTAAATATTCTGGTGGTTATGTTTTTCTTTCTGTTATTCTTTCTTATGTAGGAGGTAGTTGGAATCTTTTTATTTATTATCACTATGTCAAGAGTACAATGACTGTTATGTGCCGACATCACGTTAATGAACTGCATTACTGAAGATTTTTTGAATAAATGGATAATCAGAAGCTATTTTTTTTAAAGTGCTTGTGGAAAATCAGATTTAATAGATCAGAAGAGCAGAGCTAATCAGTCTTTTGATCAGTGGGTCACATTGGCTGGATTGCTCTGTTGCGCCCGAATTATTTTAGGGTATATGTTTGTCGTGGGGTACAGCTGTTTAAAACTTGAGCGTCGGAGCTTTTCATGTCAGCAAATAGCGCTTGATTAAATATTATTATTCCCCTAATCTCGATCAGTAAGAATTACGTCCATTTAACCAGAAATTAAAAATTGTGAGACGCGTACTGGGCTTATGATAATTGGGGCCAAAAATAGTGTTCTGCAACCTCAGGTTCTGCTGTATCTCCTGATTTATGGCGTTCAGCGTTTCTGAATTTTTTCTTTTCTTTTTATATTATTGGCGTTCCCATTTTGTATGAACACTGGCGCTCCCCTTTCATGGACTTTGTGTTTTAGCTTGTCAGTTTTGTATAGTGTGGTATATTCTATTTTGTAGAGATTATTCTGTCAGTTAATGGGCCTCCTACCTTGCTTCATAGGATCATAACGCTCCAGTTGATAATAGATGAAAAACGTCCCATTAAACGAAACTCTGAATTTCTGTTTCTTATTCTCGTAGTTATATCATGCGGATTATAACAGATGAAACAGTATATATAAATAAGTAGGCTTCACTGCGAGGGCCTAGGCTATCATGTTGACAGTCGCTTTATGAATATCATTACTCAGTCCAGCGACCTCCTTGATCTCGTCCGCGGTCCGTTGTGTACGTCCACGTGTGCCTCGTTCATCTTTTGTGTCTTCTTTCAGGACGGGGATATTCAGAAATCCTTCTCTAGCAGTCCTTTGAGAATGATGTGATGTCCGGTTTGACTCCATCAGAACTTTTTTTTTTTTTCTAATGGATTGTTTCTTCCTATTGCGGGTGGCGAGTTTATAAGCGATCTCTCTCTCTCTCTCTCTCTCTCTCTCTCTCTCTCTCTCTCTCTCGTCTGCTTTTCGTAAGTTTGGACGGACCAGAAATTTTTCCCCTGCCTTTATTGAAAATATGACGGTATTCCCACTTATCATTGGGTACGCAATCAGAATCTATATAACTCAATTTAACATTGTCATGAGTTAACTAATAAGTGTGGAGTGAAAGACTTACGGAAATAGAGGATTGTTGACATCCAGCAACAAAGAGAGAGCCTTAATTCGTAATTAGCATCTAGAGGAACATCTCATTTCAGTTCTGGAATAAGAGAATCCAGTCCTTAACGGACTCTGTCGCAAAGACTAATTTTGTTTATTATGAAGTTTCGTGTAACCTTACCGTGAATAGGGAAGCCAGTTGAGTTCTGTGCAAAGAAAGAAAGCAAACAGATAGAGAAATGATATATCCAAATAGAATAGATAGAGAGATATAATAAAGATACCAATAGATAGAGAAATATAATAAAAACCAAATAGATCGAGAAATATAATAAAATAGATTAATTAGATATAAAATAAAGAAAAAAACCCGAAAAGAAACAAAAGTCAGGAAGGAAACGAATGAATATATAGATAGTAAAGTTAAAAAGGGTAAAGAATGGATATTCAAGAACGTAAAGAGAAAGCGATAAGGAGAAAAAGATGAAAGAATTGGAGGACGCAAGATAAGAGAGACAGTGATGACGTGCAAAAAATAAACGAACAGAGCTGCGGAAGGATACGATAAGCGAAAGAAAGGGAGGGAGACAAGAAAGATGGAGAGACGAAAACCGGGAGGGAAAAAACCAGAAGAATGAATATGATGGCGATATGAAAGATTCGGAAGAGGTAAAAACGTACCCCCTCATAGAAAAATGAAGGAAAATTAAACAAGATGAAAATAATTATAATATGTGCAACAGAGATGGGGGTCAAGATTTTTATTTTTATTTTATTTTTATTTTTTTACCAAGCTACCATTTCGATTTTGTAACAAACGGGGAAAATTACAATGAGATAATTCAGTTTTTGAAATTCAAGGTACTGCTTTGCTTTATCAAAGAAGGGACATTATTGTTTTATTGAAATGTAACATTTTTATCATTATTTTTATAATCTGATGGAATTAATTTTCATTGGTTGAAAGGTAGACTTCAGTGTTTATCTACTATAAAAAAGACTTACAACTGGATTTTTTCTATTTCAATAGATATAAGTTGAATCCTTTGTTAATCATGTTTGCAAGTGCTGCACTTTATGGGTACACTATTTCCATTTTTAAGAACATACAATCGAGTTTTTCATGTAAATAAGAAACATCAATTTCATTTAACCATCAAGACCTTGCAGCTCACGATTTCCCTTCCTATATTTTTTCCCATCTTTTAAAATGGAAGATATCTAGCTGAAGAAATAATACACTCGATCCTGAAGTACTCTTTGCTGCAGAACTGCGAGAAAGTTTGTTTTTTTGGGAGGAAACTGCAGTGTTCGGGGAAAATGCTCCATTGTCAGAGTTCTTGGTATCAGTGACCGTCCGCGAAGTATGCAAATGCCTAAATTTCAAACTAAGTATTGTGATTGCAATATAATCTTCTTACATTTAAAAAATGAACTTTCTCCGTTTTTGAAGCCTTTATGTTGTATAAGTGTCGTTGATAATTAACAGTTGTTCACTTTCCTTTAGTAGTATATTGAAACAATAATGATTAATCTGTAATTCTATGAATCTTATCGGTATTGTCTTTAATATGGATTCAAACATTTTCCTTCCTTCGCCTATTGAGGCAGAATATACTCACTCCAAAGATAATAGGGTAAGAAGTTGTCATTTCTTGGTATCGCAGGACATTGTAAATATGAACTGCGATCATTTACTTCCCCCCCCCTCCCACCCCCTAGATGGGTAATACCGTCAGGTATGTAGGCATTACTTATGGTTCCTTTGCAGCGTGCCTTTGGCCCCTAGCTGCAATCACTGTAGCTCTTTTCATATTATCTTTCTTCCATCTTACTTTCCACTCTCCTAACAATTAATTCATAGTGCAACTGCGAGGTTTTCCTCCTGTTACACCTTTCAAACCTTTTACTGTCAATTTCCCTTTCAGCGCTGAATGACCTTATAGGTCCCAGTCCCCCCCCCCCCCCCCCCCTTGGCCTTTCGCCTAAATTCTATATGCAAATCAAATAAAATCAAATCAGACCATTTATCCATATTCCTTCCAGCCAGAATTTCTTAATTAATCCATTTTTAAGTAAACCCACTACCGGCATGTTAACACAGAGCTCAGGTCATATCAGGTGAGTCTTTATAAAGAAAACAAGCAAAATTAAAGGAGTTAGATTGGAATGCAACGATTTAATATAACGAGCAAATGGGCTATGGGCTTTAACATTACTCTCAACGATAAGGATAAAGGACATGTAATCCTAATTACCCTCCAGAATTTTCCAGTAACTCCCTTCTGGTTTCGTTTGCATGCATCCCGTTCGATAGAAATAATGCTTGTGGTGGCGAAACTGAAATTGCAAAGTCGTGTGTTGTTAAAACTTTGTGAGGCATGTTGGCCGAGGAATTCAGAAAACGACAGATAATGCTTTCCCCACGATACAGAACCAGTTTTTGGCGAATGCTCGCGGCTCGCTGTTCATGCACTGCCTTTGGCTAAAGGTCAAGTCGAATATATACGTATATATATATATATATATATATATATATATATATATATATATATATATATATATATATATATATATATATTACATCAAACGGGGTAGTAACAGAGAATTAGCATGATGTTGGTAGATAGTTTGTAAAAAAAAAAAAAAAAAAAAAAAAAAAAAAACGGTTCTACTGTAGATGGTCAAAGTGACTGGAGAATTCGTGCTATCTTACCTATCCTGAGTAAATTCAGCGTGAAATGAGATTCCTAGGAATGGGAGATTCTTCATTTTTATGAAGAGACGAGTTGGGGGGTGGGGGGTGGGTTAGAATGTAAAATTTCTATCGCCATAAACATTCTTACCTCTGCTAAAACATCACGCTCGAGTCTGCTTCTTTGGGAAGAGTATTATGCAAAGATTTTTATAAAAGCCTTGAAACACAGATCAAAGTTTATCTCTGGGGTGAGGGATTCACCGAGAAGTTGGAGCAAGGAACATCCTCATAATAAAATGGAGGTGCAAGAATATTCTCATGAGTTTTAGGATAAAATTTCTTCATGAGCAAAGGATTGATGCATTAAACTTTGGTGGCGATCGGCTTTTGTTTTCGGTTCAGCGCGAGTTTCTATTATGTTTTAAAACGGCAGGGGCTTTGCCGAAGGCATTGTTGTTGTTTTTATAATATGCATGCTTCCGCTAAGATGGAAATTCTGGTCTTGTCCTCGTATATGTAAAATAAAGGTTTCACTACTTCACAACATTCGGATTTTTTCTTCGCTGTGACATTTTCTTTCGGAGGCTTTTATCTGTTTATTCGACTCCGTCGGAAGTATTTTCCTATAGAAATCCCGTGGCATTTCTTCCTTCAGAACGGAAAATGGAATTTTCAAAGAGGAGATTAAATTTATGAAAGACAGCACGACAAAAGAGAGTGTTTTCATGGTCTAAAGCCATTTCAGGTATCTTTTATAATAGGCTTTCCATGCATCGTTAAAGTATATTTTATTTCCGAGATGCTGCAAGATATAAAACTTTATTATACTTTCTGTTTACTTTTCAGCTGTTTTGTCGACTCTTTTCTTAGATATAGATAAATGATAAATGATACGTTTCAGCATGTTTACAAGGAAATTCACTGTGATATTTTCTTACGAAAATTAAAACATACTGCGTCAAGTTTTATTCATTATGTGACATGAATACCAGTACGCCCTTTTGTGTTTGGGATTCAGTCTGGCCATTTCAGCTTTGTGACTATTTGTGCTCAAAGAATCAGGTACAAAAACACACACACCTATGTGTGTGTGTGTGTATATATATATATATATATATATATATATATATATATATATATATATATATATATATATATATATATATATATATATATAAAGATATATATATAATATATATATATATATATATCTATATATATATATATATATATATATATAACACACACACACATAGGTGTGTGTGTTTTTGTACCTGATTCTTTGAGCACAAATAGTCACATAGTTGACCATGGCAGACTGAATCCCAAACACAAAAGGGCGTACTGGTATTCATGTCACATAAAAAATAAAACTTGACGCAGAATGTTTTAAATTGAGTAAGGAAATATCAAAGTGAATTTTCTTGTACACATGCTGAAACTTATCATTTATCATTTACCTATATCTAAGAAAAGAGTCGACAAGATACCTGAAAAGTAACCAGAAAGTATAATAAAGTTTTATAGCTTGCAGCATCTCGGAAATAAAATATACTTTAACGATGCATGGAAAGCCTATTATAAAAGATACCTGAAATTTTTTTATAAACTCTCTACCAACCTCATGCTAATGCTGTGTCACTACACTTTTGATGTATATAATTATTATATATATATATATATATATATATATATGTATATATATATATAATATATATATATGTATCAAGGTGGTAGTGACACAGCATTAGCATGATGTTGTTAGACAGTTTATAAAAAAAAACAAAAAGCTTCTACTATAGGTATATATATATATATATATATATATATATATATATATATATATATATATATATATATATATATATATATGTATGATGTGTGTGTGTGTGTGTGTGTGCGTGTGTGTGTGTATTTGTACCTGATTATGTGAGCACAAATAGTCATATAGCTGAAGTGAATGAATGGCCAGACTGATCCCAAACACAAAAGGACGTACGGGTATTCGTGTCACATAATGAATAAAACCTTACGCAGTATGTTTGAAATTATAATTGTATTCCTGGCTGATGTATTCAGTGTAATATGTTAAGCCTGAAGACTTTGCACTGCAGGGGTTGCATGCATCAACATTCCGACGTGCTTTAATATGCACCCTGATCCTTTTAGCCCTCCGAGTAGTCTCAGTGACCACGTTGTATACTGTTACACATTGCATGCCCACACGGCCTATTTATAAGCTCTACAACAGTTGTGATACAAAAAAAATTATTTTTGTTATATAGAATAATTGTAATCTTCGTATGATTAAATATGATATGATCTCTCAGTATTTAATGCTTTTTAATTCTTCCGTTTGGGCCATTGTTGTGTACATTCCTTTATAATTACAGATGTATGGAGGGGATACTGCTAAAAGAATCACAGTAGATGCACGTAACTTCAATAAATAAGCGAATACCACAGGAAAATGATAGGCAGAAATCCAAGCGCTTTCGTCTTTACTAACATATTGTCAAGGAACGAATGAAATACAGTTGGAAAGAAAGTTAGCAGGTAAACAAAAAGATCAAGAATACCAGATGTGTTATTATCAAAAGGAATGAGTTGCCGACCAGGATGTCTTATTCGAGCTCTTGGGGTTTTAATAAATTATATGTGGGTGTTGTTTCCGATATCGATTTGGGGGAAAATAGAACTTCCTTCCTAAGAGAAATGCTGTTGAGGATTCAGAAGAAGAAATGAAACCAAAAATGTGAAAGGTGATTAACGCAATTTGATTGTCACTGCTGTAGTAAAACGAGTTCGGTAAGACAAGGTTGCGAAAACGGCAGTAATCGATATATTATTATGGTTGGTATAGAGAATGAAAATTAAAGGAAATTGGGGTTGGAGACTAAAATGATTCTGGAACTTTCTGGAACAAATATTGTACTGGTGAACGAATAGGAAGTCTCCTGTGGAGATTTATTCTGTTAAGCAAAGAATGAAATTGCTCCAGAGTAGGATGGGACGGCCTAGAGTGAGGAATGGGAGAGAACATGAGGAGGGTAAAAGTAGCGAGTGCAATATAATGAACTGATTTGGTTGACATGATCTCTACGGCAGTAAAGACGTAATTGGTTCCAGGCATGCTGAAGCGTAATGTTATCGACTATGACGATGTAGAGATTGAAGGATGCACAATGGTATGTATAGGCACTCATATTAAGTTCATGGATGTCTCCGGCCATAAAGCTGAATTCCATCCAACCCCTTTCTGGACAACGGGTCTGTATAGTGACGTAAGACGGGCACACACCAAAACTTTCCAGTACAGCAGAGTTAGGTAGCTGAACATTTGGCCAGTTTGGCACTCCCAGACACCTGTCGTCCAGAAATGGGTGAAATGGAAATCTCTCTCAAACACCCGGACATCCATCAAAAAATATGAGTGACTGAGCAAAATTTAGAGGGAGACTGAAGGATGCATTTACGAGAACTGAACAAACTGACAATCAGCGGAAAGGCCCTCGGTGGGAAGGGAGCGGGTAGTAAACAAATTATTGTTTCCTGTCAGCAATTACTATTGCCGCGAAGGTAATTGCTCCAGAGCAACAACAACGAGACAGAGAGAGTTGTTTCAGAATGGGCTTCCTGTATGCTTGCTCATGATTAAATTTGCGTTTTACTGGACACCATCTTAGCTGGGGAAACGAATACAAAATCAGGTTCATCTGAAGATTGAGGAGAATGCAGAAGACTGTTTACAGAACTAATTAGTTCCCCCTGTGAACGAATGTAATGAGGTATTCAAATGTAACGGAAGCGGAAGAGGTAAACAAGTCTCGTATTTCTTTGTACGTAAAGTAGAACGTATTTTGGAAAATGTTTGTTTAGAATAATAGTAAAGCAGAGCTTGCAGTAAAATGATTTTGGAAAGGATTTTCGATTAAGCGAGAAACAGAGAGGGCTGCTGCTGAATTGAGAAAGGGAGTATATTGTTGACTGCAATGGATATTTCCAGACGGATGCAAGAATAAATAGGCAATATCATTAATGTTTATTGAACAATCGTGGTGTACACCGGGGTCTGGAACATTATTCAAGGGACAATCATTTTGTTTTCATGATATTGCCTACGGAAAAAAGTTCCATTATGGACCCAATGTTCCACTTATTGAAGTTGATAGGGGGAATTGCAAGTGCTTTTGCTAGTGCTTTTATTAAAGTTGATAAGGGAATTTGCCATTGCTTTTATTGAATCTGATAGGGGAATTTGCAAGTGCTTTTATTGATGTTGATAGGGGATTTACACGTGTTTTTTTAAGTTGATTGGGGGATTTATAAGTGCTTTTGCAAGTGCTTTTATTGAGGTTGAACAGGGGGTGGGGATTTCCAAGTGCTTTTTGATTGAAGTTTGATAGGCCGAATTTTTGCAAGTGCTTTTTATTGAAGTTGATTTGGGGGATTTTTAAATGATTTTGCAAGTGCTCATATTGAGGTTGACTGTGGGATTTGCAAGTGCTTTTATTGAAATTGATAGGGGGATTTCCAAGTGGTTTTATGGAAGTTGATAGAGCTATTTGCAAGTGCTTTTATTGAAGTTGATAGGAGGAATTGCATGGTCTTCTATTGACTGACAGCCTCGCAGATGTATTGTGGATGACATCGATGCTCTTAAGTTATTATTTTTATGTATATTTAGTTATTAGCTTTTCGATAGTTTTCGGTATATACATTAAACTGATGATTTGCCCTTGTACTCGAATAAAAAATATTCCATGCTCAACGAATTTTCTCATTTTTACCTTTTTTAGATTCTTTTTTATTCTTAATAGGAGTATCGCCAATGTTGCAACATTTCAAGAGCTTCCCTCTCCAATATTTGTGGATTGCTATGTGCGAGATTCATAAAGACACACGCACAAACACATACACTAATACCAGTTGACCTAGCTGCGAATGAATAGCAGGGGTTGCTGAGGGTCAAAAAGGAAAGGGCGTTGGTCTTGCAACCTCATCCCTATAGACATGTTGATTACCGAAAGACGCTGCCCCTCTGGCGTACTTTTCCCAAAATGGGAAGACGGTGAATGTCTGCTTCTTTTGAATTTTTCGAAGAAGAGAAAAACATATCCCGCCTTTTGCTGCAGATAAATGAAAGCCGAATCAAAACCAGAATGCTCCCACCTCGCCACTCCAGGTTTCTTTCAGAGCAGTGAAAAAAACCAAGACGCCTTTGGAATGCAGCGGCAACAAGCGGTCCGCTTCTTGCCGCGCGAGAGAATGCAGAGAGCAAGACAAATATGTCTTCAGAAGGCCAAGTCTAAAGAACATTGAAGGGAGAAGGCTCTCGAGTCATGCACGCATAGTGGCAGAAGATGAACGCCATCGAGAACATCACAATAACAGCAAATTTTACATTCACTTCCCGTGCCCAAAGCTATTTCTTACGATACGCATACCACTACACATGCGCGTGCATACATACACGCGCGCAGGCCCTATGACACACACACACAAACACAAACACACAGACAGACAGACAGACACACACACCACACACACACACACACACATATATATATATATATATATATATATATATATATATATATATATATATATATATATATATATATATATATACATACATCACTTTTCCTTTATGACTCATGTGTTTTATACGATCTTTTCATGATATTCTCGATTTTTATAACGTCAGTATTTTGTTGATTCCAACATATTGTATTATTGGTGGTCAGTAATTGTACCACAGGAGATGGGGGATAATTATTGTCTAAATGACAAAAATTCTCGCGGACAATTAAAGTGATTCTCATAACGGATGTCCCTCAGATGTTCCTGTGATGTGATTTTTTTTTATGTCTGCGTTAAGATTGATTTTTGTTATATACTTTACATACTAAACGACGTGAGTTTCATTTGATGGCGAGTTTCTCTTGAGCAAAAATCACTCCAGTTTAAGTTGCATTCATTAGACGTGTTTTCATGAAGCCAATACTATAGTCAGTGTGTGGAAGTTCCCTCCTTTTTATGAATGGTCGTCGTTTGCAACTCCTATAGAAATAGAGTGTGGGTACAGCAATTGTAGGACAGTTGAGCCTTTTTTCGTAGGTTGAAGGGTTACGAATAAGACTGATTTTTTAAACGGTTCTAGTCATTTCTTATGCCTTACATATATCTCATACGAATTTTGAAATTGCTATATGAGAGAGAGAGAGAGAGAGAGAGAGAGAGAGAGAGAGAGAGAGAGAGATTTACTCGGCCGGGTATAAAAAAAGGTATCTTAGGGAGGTACAATTATCTGGAATAAGTCAGTTACCTTTCTGGGACTTCTTACTCTGAGGTACGTTTGGTATTTGACTTCACGGGTGCATTTCTGTTAGTGGTTTTTGCGCGTGTGTGCGTGTGTTTCCAGAATTTAATTTCAATAAGTGATCCATGGTGATGGTTTGATGAACCAGGACCAACAACTTCCAGGTTAGAATTTAACCCTTCCATTTGTGCTAAAGCTGTTTTAGACTTTTTTTTCTTGTGGTTTTATCTGTTTGTACCTGAGCATTGAACATTCAAGTCATTTAAATTGAACGAAACTTAACGCTGTATTTTTAGTGTATGTAGGACAGCCAAAACAAAATATATGTCAGTCGTTTGTTTTTTCAGGAACACAAGCTACACGTACATGTAGTCTACTGAGTAATTATACGCTGACATTATATCTTATACGAATAGATATAGGCAGTTCATATTCCTTTGCTCTCTTTTTTTCTTTTTATTTATATATATTTTTTTATCGTAATAGATCAGTTAATGTTTACCTTGGTTTTACAAATACCAGATGAAAATTGTCTCGCAGCTTTCACCTGCAATGTATTAGAGAAAGTTAGTGCTGTTTTTTATATAAAAAAAGTTAGAAGTTAGCTGTGACCTCGGTGTTTCATTGGAAGTTGCTTGTCCTGCAAATAAATCTGTTAAATCTCTCGTTGATTGAGATCTTCCGATGGTTACGGGCGGGATTTATTAGGCACATTTACCAGTTAGGGGACTCGGAAAACGTTAAATGTAATTGAGTTTAATTAGGGTTGAATGAAGTATACCTTTCCTTCCCGTATAGGTTGCATTTCTCTTGTTTTGCAGGATAGTTGAGATCCTATGATTGGTAGTTTTCAGGTTCTTCTATATTTCAATTCTGTCCGATGGCTCGAATCCACGAGAGGACGAAATTATTATCAACTAAAAAATTCCCCCTCGGTTAACATATATGAAAATACATCAATTCCGAGGTAGAGCGAATTGGATTTTAAAGGACATTTGTATCTTATGCATGTATGTGTGTGTATATATATATATATATATATATATATATATATATATATATATATATATATATATATATATATATATATATAACTGGGAATTCAAATTCAAGAATGAATTCCGTCTACGAAACTTTTATAACATTGGCAAATTCATACACCTACTTAGAAGGTTCATCAGCATTACGTCGAATCTGCCTACTACACCTTTTCACTTTCATTTAATTTTCACATTTTATGACGTTTCCTTTTTCAAACACTTTAGTCACTGCTATCTAGTAACTTTTTTTTAGGTTTTTTCGTGCGATTTTCTTATGTGACTTTTACAGACTGTGTCTTCCATTCTCTCCAACGTAACCGACCCACCTAGAAACGAGGACCTAAGATAGTCGTCTTTCCAATCCCCCATCTCGGCATTTCTCACCCTTCCATTACTTTTCACTTCACATATTCTACTTCGGGTTCTGTATTCATTCTCCATCTTCCCAAATCTTTTGCGATTTCCCTGCTGCCATCCTATCTTCGACTATATTGACTTGCGCCTCCTCATATGAAGATTCCTATGAGCTCTTACTTAATAATGCAAAGCTCGTAACAACACGCTAAATATTTTTCTTGCACTATAGTTTCGTGTTCGAATTTATTTTCCCCACTCGATCGTGAAGTGTTTTTATGCTTATACACGTAAAGAAGTTTTGGAAGTTTTTTTTTTAGTTTTATTTATTTTTTTTTTTTAATTTTTTTTTTTTAACGAAGCATGGAATTCATGTCGATGGCACAGTCAGCTCTCGGAGACTTGACTATTTGACTCTTAATTGCTCACTTTCGCTTGTCATGCTTCGATTCCGGGAACCAAATACCCAATTCTCTCTCTCTCTCTCTCTCTCTTTGTTCCTGTTTTTTCTATCTTCAATTCGGGATGAAGATTCTTACAAAGTGCAATTTCGAATTTTTATTTTCTCGGTAAAGTTGATTTTTGGGAATAGGGAATACTATATATTTATTATTGTCATTATTTTTACGACCTTGTTAGAATCATCTAGAATCTACAACCTGACCCTTGCTACCCTGTTTCTAAGGATTCAATTTATCCTAATTAGTATCTGCTGTGGATTGTTCATTGTGTTCTCTGGATGATATGTATTCAGCCACTTCAGCTTGCTATATTCTCCTTATTTCTGTATTTAGATCTTGGTTCTTTTCTTTCTTACCCTGTTGCAGTTATGTCCTGTATCCCATGGTAAGGCTATTGACCAAGTTTAGATCCAGTCTTCGAACCTATACTCTGTTTTTTTTCATCTGTCCATCCGCCTGTGGCGTTTTCGCATGGTAACACTGCGTCCCAGGCTTAAATAGTTACGCTGTGTAAGTTTAAGGTAAACTAAAAGGATATCTGGGAGTACATTTGCAACTGAAAAGTGTTTTAATAATTTAGTGTATGCGAATTACACCGTTAATATGCGAAATCGGATATTATTATAAATGTTGCATGTAACTATCTAAAGCCCGGGACGCAGTGTTACCATACGCAAACACCACAGGCGGGTGGACAGATGGAAAAAAACCGAGTATAGTATATAACTTATTATCAATCCTTATACCATAGTCACAGAATACCTAGCTTTTTTTTTTCTCTCTCTCCTGCATTTTTTTTTTGGGGGGGTAGGGGTGTACATGGTTGTATTCTTTGTACTTGGGCATGCTGTGTTCATACAGGTCTTCCAGTGAAAAACCATGTCGACTGTGTTTAATGCCTTCTCTTGTGTTTATTTTGAGCTAATGCTGGCAATTCACGTATGGTGTAGTTGATGGTCTCCATGATTTGTTCACATTTGTGGCATTTGGTCCTCTGTTTGTTTTGTATATAGCACAGTATATGGTGTATATAGCGCTTGCTCTTGGTGCTGTCATCAATGCTTTCATTCTCCCTTCGACCTCTGACCTAGTTAGTCATTGACAACTACCATCTCCGCCTACATCCAGAGTCTGTTTTCAGGTACTAGGTCTTAAATTTTATTGGTTCGCCATTTCTCTTTCCTTTGACTCGTGATCACTTTCCTTATCGACAGAGATGAGTTTTCATTTCAAGCTGTACTCCTATCTTGATGTTGATACAGCCATCCACACTTTGCATTCCTCTTCCTCTTTTTCTGCTTGGGAAGTAGATCCTTTCATTCCTTGCTCTTGGGTAATGCCCTAATAATGCTCATCAGTTTTCTGATTTTTCTGTCCACGTTATCTAGGCCTTCATTTGTCCAGTCCACTGTTATCTTGCTACAGGACAACCCATATACTAATTACCTTCACAGTGTTACCATCAATGACCTTTGATTGTAGTATTTGCCCTAATCCTGAAGAAATTTTTCAGTCTGATCTCTACTTTTATTTCTTGGTATTTGATATTGTCAGCCCATCAAGATTCCAGGGTATTTTGTTTCCAGTCTCCTATTGTTGTTGTGTAAAGAGTTATAAAAATTCTGCTGAAACGTTAGTGTTATTCCAAATTCCGTTTTAGCTCTTCCCTCTCTTTGAAATGTAATGGATGATATATTATCAACAGTGTGTCATTTTAGATTGCTCTGTAGTGGAAGGGATCATAGCTTTGAAGTGGAAGCCTTTAATATTAAGATTCTTGCCAAAAGCCTTTCCATGAGAACATTATACATACAGTTTATTTCCTTCCATGGTCAAATATTAATGCGTGGGCAGGGCTCCTAAAGCTCTCTCTTTCTCTTTCTGAAAGTACTGAAATGCTTAACATTAAACGTATTCTTGCATTACACGTAAATGGTATTCATTTGATAACAAGCAACATGAACATGCTGCAGAGAAAAAGAGGGAAATGACTATTCGCTTTGTTTTTATTTATTTGCATTAACTGTTTTTGGCTTTTGTATGTTTCCTTATATGAGTTAGTGTCTCTCTCTCTCTCTCTCTCTCTCTCTCTCTCTCTCTCTCTCTCCTTCACACACACACACACACACACACCACACACACACACACACACACACACACACACACAGCGCCAGTTCCCTTTGGAAATACAAGTCATATGATGTAAGCGCCATACCTTTAATTTCATGAGCAAGTCCTATCCTTCATATGTGACATCAGAGATGAACAGTTTTTTATGTTTGGTAAAAATATTTCAAGATTTATTTTATCGATATAAAAACTGTTGTTAGTGATAATAGCAGTAGTATAACTGCCGATGCGTAGATGTATGAAACGAAATATTTATTACTGAATGAAAAAAATATTTAATTATCTGGGGTACCAAGTGGGCTTCCTTTTTTCTTATGAACAAAGGTTCAAAAGATCAACTTGTTTAACAGAAATTATTACTGGCGTTGAGTGTAGGTACATTTGCATCGCTGTATGTAAAAGTACACAATATGTTTTTAGCCAAAATAAAAAGACATGTGCCAGTTTACAGTTATTACCTTGCATAGCACTCTTGTGGAATATACATTAAATTTGCGATGCTCATGTTCAGTGGGTAAGGGAAAACTATGTTGTATTTAAAAATAGTGCTCTTTTGTGCTCCTAAAGCATTTTTGTCCTTCCCTTTGGAGATATCTTGTTACATTATAACTACTTTTTCACGTGTATATGGATGCTATAACTGACAGTTAAATGAGAAAACTGAACGTCAACCCACTAGCTGAATTTAAATTACTGTCTGTGAGTTGTAAGCTACCATTCAACGACGGTAGATAAGATTTTAAATCCTGTTTGAGAGCTAAAACTCAATTCTTAGCTATATATAAATAAAATGTAAAATAGTTTATAATGTGACCAATACTGGCATAGGAGGGAGTTTCCTATGGAAGCTTACCTAAGGCAAAAAACAAGTGGGTATAAAGAGTGTGATGGTAATTATAGGAAGACACGAATTCAACTCCCACTTCAGAGCTGAAATTCAACCCCATTTAATTTTCAGTTATACCATTCCGTGTTACGTATATTCATATATTCTCTGTACCCAAATGGGGTCATAATAAGTGCTTGAGCTCCTTGATCCGTATAGAAAATGTCACTTGGGTCGAAAGTTAATTTATTTCTCCGTATATTGAAATCAAGCAGTCCTCTTTATTGGTACATTATGGAAAAGAGCGTCCCTAAGATTTAATTGCAAATTAATTCTGTATTCTGATTCCAGTCAAGGACTGAGGCTGACATGAAGATTTAATTGCAAATTAATTCTATATTCTAATTCCAGTGAAAGGACTGAGGCTGACATGGAAGCAGGACTTATCAAGGAAGGGGCACTTACTGTCCTTTTATTTTCAACATTTTAATCCATAA
>NC_087203.1:102850830-102898330 GCF_015104395.2 Macrobrachium nipponense
TTATGGATTAAAATGTTGAAAATAAAAGGACAGTAAGTGCCACTTCCTTGATAAGTCTTACTCCATGCCTAAGTCCTTTACTGGAATTAGAATACAGAATTAATTTGCAATTAAATCTTCATGTCAGCCTCAGTCCTTTACTGGAATTAGAATACAGAATTAATTTGCAATTAAATCTTAGGGACGCTCTTATCCATAATCTGCCAATAAAGAGGACTGTTTGATTTCAATATTCGGAGAAATAAATTAACTTTCGACCCAAGTGACATTTTCTATACGGATCAAGGAGCTCAAGCACTTATTATGACCCCATTTGGGTACAGAGAATATATGAATATACGTAACACGGAATGGTATAACTGAAAATTAAATGGGGTGAACTTTAGCTCTAAGTGGGAGTTGAATTCGTGTCTTCCTATAGTTACCATCACACTCTTTTATGCCCACTTGCTTTTTGCCTTAGGTAAGCCTCCATAGGAAACTCCCTCCTATGCCAGTATTGGTCACATTATAATCTATTTTACATTTTATTTATATAGCTATGGACTGAGTTTCAGCTCTCAAACAGGATTTAAAATCTTATATATCGTTCTGTGGTAGCTTGCAACTCACAGATATTAATTTAAATTCACCTAATGAGTTGACATTCAGTATTCTCATTTAATTGTCATTATAGCATTCATATACACGTGAAAAAGTAGTTATAATGTAACAAGACAAAAATGCTTTCGCAGCACAAAAGAGCGCCATTTTTTAATACAACACAGTATTCCCTTAGCCAATGAACTTGGGCATCGCAAATTTAGATGAGACTCCACTAAAGTGCTATGCAATGTAATAACTGTAAACTGGCACGAGTCTTTTCATTTTGGATAAAAACATATTGTGTGCTTTTACATACAGCGATGACAATGTACCTACACTCAACACCAGTAATAATTTTTATTAAACAAGTTGATCTTTTTAACCTTTGCTCATAAGAAAAAAGGAGGCCCACTTGGTACCCCAGATAATTAAATAATTTTTTCATTCGTAATATTTCGTTTCATACATCTACGCAGCGGCAGTTATACTACTGCTATTATCACTAACGACAGTTTTTATATCGATAAAATAAACCTTGAAATATCTTTACCAGACATCAAAAAAAGTTCATCTCTGATGTCACATAAGAAGGATAGGACTTGCTCAAGAGATTAAAGGTATGGCGCTTACACCATATGGCTTGTATTTGCAAAGGGAACTAGCGCGCTGTGTGTGTCTGTGTGTGTGTGTGTGTGTGAGAGAGAGAGAGAGAGAGAGAGAGAGAGAGAGAGAGAGAGAGAGACTAACTCATACTCGGGAAGAACTCATATAACGAAACATACAAAAGCCAAAAACCGTTAATGCAAATGAATAAAAACAAAGAGAATAGTAATTTACATTTTTTCTCTGCAATCAGTTCATGTTGCTTGCTATCAAATGAATACCATTTACGTATAATGCAAGAATACTTTAATGTTAAAAATTTCGGTACTTTCGCAAAGAGAACGAGAGAGCTTCAGGAGGAAGGAAATAAACTGTATGTATAATGCTCTCATGGGAAGACTTGTGTCAAGAATCTATTAAAGGCTTCCACTTCAAAGCTACGATTCCTTCCACTACAGAGCAATCTAAAATAACACACTGTTGATAATATCATCCATTACATTTTAAAAGAGAGGGAAATGGCTAAAACTTTGGAATAACACTAATGTTTCAGCAGAATTTTTATACCCCTTTACATAAGAACAACAACTATAGAAGACTGGGAACAAAATACCCGGGAATCTTGAGGGCTGACAATATCAAATACCAAGAAACAAAAGTAGAGATCAGATTGAAATACCTCATCAGGACTAGGGAAATACTACAGTCAAAGGTCATTAATGGAAACACTGTGAAGGTAATTAGTATATGGGTTGTCCTGTAGCAAGATAACAGTGGACTGGACAAATGAAGGCCTAGATTACGTAAACAGAAAAATCAGAAAACTGATGACCGTTACTAGGGCATTATCCAAAAGCAAGAATGGAAAGGATCTACTTCACTAAAAATAGAAGAGGAAGATAGGAGCACAATGACTCATAACAGCTTGGAATGAAAAACTCTTCTCTGTCGATAAGGAACGTGATCACGAGTCAAAGGAAAGAGGAATGAGAAACAAATAAAATTCCAAACCAGTACCTGAGACAGACTCTGGGTGTAGGAGGAGATGGCAGTTGTCAATGACTAACAAGGTCAGAGGTCAAAAGGGAGAATGAAAGCACTGATGGCCGCGCAAGATCAAGCGCTATATACACGATATACTGGGCTATATACAAAACAAAGCAGATGACCAAATGCCACAAAAACGAACAAATCATGGAGACCATCAACCACACCATAAGTGAATTCCCAGCATTAGCTCAAAATAAACACAAGAGAAGGCATTACACAGTCGACATGGTTCTTCACTGGAAGACCTGCAATGAACACAGCATGCCCTAGTACAGAATACAACCATGTACAAACTAACCCCCCCTCCCCCGCAAAAAAAAATGCAGGAGAGAGAAAAAAAAAGCTAGGTATTCTGTGACTATGGTATAAGGATTGATAATGTCATATACTAGGTTCGAAGACTGGATATAAACTTGGTCAATAGCCTTACCATGGGATACAGGACATAACTGCAACAGGATAAGAAAGAAAAGTACCTAGATCTAAATACAGAAATAAGGAGAATATAGCAAGCTAAAGTGGCTGAATACATATCATCCAGAGAACACAATGAACAATCCACAGCAAAGATACTAATTAGGATAAATCGAATCCTAAGAAAACAGGGTAGCAGGGGTCAGGTTGCAGATTCTAGATGATTCTAACAAGGTTGTAAAAATAATGACAATAATAAATATATAGTATTCCCTATTCCCAAAAATCAACTTTACCGAGAAATAAAAATTCGAAATTGCACTTTGTAAGAATCTTCATCCCGAATTGAAGAAAGAAAAAACAGGAACAGAGAGAGAGAGAGAGAATTGGGTATTTGGTTCCCGGAATCGAAGCGTGACAAGCGAAAGTGAGCAATTAAGAGTCAAATAGTCAATAGTCTCCGAGAACTGACTGTGCCATCGACATGAATTCCATGCTTCGTTAAAAAAATAACAAATAAGAAACTTCCAAAACTTTTCTACGTGTATAAGCATAAAAAACACTTCACGATCGAGTGGGGAAAATAAATTCGAACACGAAACTATAGTGCAAGACAAATATTTAGTGCGTTGTTACGAGCTTTGCATTATTACGTAAGAGCTCATAGGAATATTCATGAGAGAAGGCGCAAGTCAAAATAGTCGAAGAAATGATGGTAGCAGGGAAATCGCAAAAGATTTGGGAAGAAGATGGAGAATGTATACAGAATCCGAAGTAGTATATGTGAAGTGAAAGGTAATGAAAGGGTGAGAAATGCCGAGATGGGGGATTGGAAAGACGACTATCGTAGGTCCTCGTTTCTAGGTGGGTTGGTTACGTGGAGAGAATGGAAGACGACAGGTCTGGTAAAATTCAAATAAGAAAATCGCACGAAAAAACCTAAAAAGTACTAGATAGCAGTGATAAAGTGGTTTGAAAAAGGAAAAGTCTTAAAATGTGAGAATTAAATGAAAGTGAAAAGGTGTAGTATGCAGATTCGACGTAATGCTGATGAACCTTCTGTGTAGGTGTATGAATTTGCCAATGTATATATATATATATATATATATAATATATATATATATATATATATATATATATATATATTCATGCATTAAGCTATAAATGTCCTTTAATATCCAATTCGCTCTACCTCGGAATTAATGTATTTTCATATATGTTAACCGAAGGGGAATTTTTTAGTTGATAATTTCGTCCTCTCGTGGATTCGAGCCAGCGGACAGAAGTGAAATATAGAAGAACCTGAAAACTACCAATCATAGGATCTCAACTATCCTGCCAAACAAGAAAAATGTAACCTATATGGGAAGGAAAGGTATACTTCATTCAACCCAAATTAAACTCAATTACATTTAACGTTTTCCGAGTCCCCTAACTGGTAAATGTTCCTAATAAATCCCGCCCGTAACCATCGGAAGATCTCGATCAACGAGAGATTTAACAGATTTATTTGCAGGACAAGCAACTTCCATGGTTCACCTAGAGATGAAGCAACTTCCATGGTTCACCTAGAGATGAAGCAACTTCCATGGTTCACCTAGAGATAAGCACCTTCCTATGAAACACCGAGGCCACAGCTAACTTCTAACTTTTTTTATATAAGAAACAGCACTAACTTTCTCTGATACATTGCAGGTGAAAGCTGCGAGACAATTTTCATCTGGTATTTGTAAAACCAAGAAGGTCAACATTAACTGATCTATTACGATAAAAAAATATATATATAAAAAAAAGAGAGCAAAGGAATATGAACTGCCTATATCTTATTCGTATAAGATATAATGTCAGCGTATAATTACTCAGTGGACTATATGTACGTGTAGCTTGTGTTCCTGAAAAAACAATAGACTGACATTTATTTTGTATTGGCTGTCCTACATACACTAAAAATACAGCGTTAAGTTTCGTTCAATTTAAATGACTTGAATGATCAATGCTCAGGTACGAACAGATAAAACCACAAGAAAAAAAAAAAAGTCTAAAACAGCTTTAACACAAATGGAAGGGTTAAATTCTCACCTGGAAGTTTTTGGTCCTGGTTCATCAAACCATCACCATGGATCACTTATTGAAATTAAATTCTGGAAACACACGCACACACGCGCAAAAAAATACTAACAGAAATGCACCCGTGAAGTCAAATACCAAACGTACCTCAGAGTAAGAAGTCCCAGAAAGGTAACTGACTTCTTCCAGATAATTGTACCTCCCTAAGTTACTTTTTTTTTACCCGGCCGAGTAAATAAAATTCTCTCTCTCTTCTCTATTCTCTCTCCTTCTCTCTCTCGCGTGCTCTCTCTCTCTCTCTCTCTCATACAGCAATTTCAAAATTCGTATGAGATATATGTAAGGCATAAGAAATGACTAGAACCGTTTTAAAAATCAGTCTTATTCGTAACCCTTCAACCTACGAAAAAAGGATTAACTGTCCTACAATTGCTCCACCCACACTATATTTCTATAGGAGTTGCAAACGACGACCATTCATAAAAAGGAGGGATCTTCCACACACTGACTATAGTATTGGCTTCATAAAAACACGTCTAATGAATGCAACTTCAACTGGAGTGATTTTTGCTCAAGAGAAACTCGCCATCAAATGAAACTCACGCCGTTTAGTATGTAAAGTATATAACAAAAATCTATCTTAACGCAGACATAAAAAAAAAATCACATCACAGGAACATCTGAGGGACATCCGTTATGAGAATCACTTTAATTGTCCACGAGAATTTTTGTCATTTAGACAATAATTATCCCCCTTCTCCTGTGGTACAATTACTGACCACCAATAATAAAATATGTTGGAATCAACAAAATACTGACGTTTTAAAAATATCATGAAAAGATCGTATAAAACACATGAGTTATAAAAGGAAAAGTGATGCATATATATATATATATATATATATATATATATATATATATATATATATATATATATGTGTGTGTGTGTGTGTGTGTGTGTGTGTGTGTGTGTGTGTGCGTCATACGGCCTGCGCGCATGTATGTATGCACTCGCAGTGTAGTGGTATGCGTATCGTAAGAAATAGCTTTGGGCACGGGAAGTGAATGTAAAATTTGCTGTTATTGTGATGTTCTCGATGGCGTTCATCTTCTGCCACTATGCGTGCATGACTCGAGAGCTTTTTCCCTTCAATGTTCTTTAGACTTGGCCTTCTGAAGACATATTTGTCTTGCTCTCTGCATTCTCTCGCGCGGCAAGAAGCGGACCGCTTGTTGCCGCCGCATTCCAAAGGCGTCTTGGTTTTTTTCACTGCTCTGAAAGAAACCTGGAGTGGCGAGGTGGGAGCATTCTGGTTTTGATTCGGCTTTCATTTATCTGCAGCAAAAGGCGGGATATGTTTTTCTCTTCTTCGAAAAATTCAAAAGAAGCAGAAATTCACCTTCTTCCCATTTTGGGAAAAGTGCGCCAGAGGGGCAGCGTCTTTCGGTAATCAACATGTCTATAGGGATGAGGTTGCTAGACCCACGCCCTTTCTTTTTTGACCCTCAGCAACCCCTGCTATTCATTCGCAGCTAGGTCGACTGGTGTTAGTGTATGTGTGCGTGTGACTTTATGAATCTCGCACATAGCAATCCAAATATTGGAGAGGGAAGCTCTTGAAATGTTGCAACATTGGCGATACTCCTATTGAGAATAAAAAAGAATCTAAAAAAGGTAAAAATGAGAAAAGTCGTTGAGCATGGAATATTTTTTATTCGAGTACAAGGGCAAATCATCAGTTTAATGTATATACCGAAAACTATCGAAAAGCTAATAACTAAATATGCATAAAAATAATAACTTAGAGCATCGATGTCATCCACAATACATCTGCAAGGCTGTCAGTCAATAGAAGACCATGCAATTCCTCCTATCAACTTCAATAAAAGCACTTGCAAATACCTCTATCAACTTCCATAAAACCACTTGGAAATCCCCCTATCAATTTCAATAAAAGCACTTGCAAATCCCACAGTCAACCTCAATATGAGCACTTGCAAAATCATTTAAAAATCCCCCAATCAACTTCAATAAAAGCACTTGCAAATTCGCCTATCAACTTCAATAAAAGCACTTGCAAATCCCCCTGTCAACCTCAATAAAAGCACGAGCAAAAGCACTTATAAATACCCCAATCAACTTAAAAAAACGCGTGCAAATCCCCTATCAACATCAATAAAAGCACTTGCAAATTCCCCTATCAGATTCAATAAAAGCAATGGCAAATTCCCTTATCAACTTTAATAAAAGCACTTGCAAAAGCACTTGCAATTCCCCCTATCAACTTCAATAAGTGGAACATTGGGTCCATAATGGAACTTTTTTCCGTAGGCAATATCATGAAAACAAAATGATTGTCCCTTGAATAATGTTCCAGACCCCGGTGTACACCAGGATTGTTCAATAAACATTAATGGTATTGCCTATTTATTCTTGCATCCGTCTGGAAATATCCATTGCAGTCAACAATATACTCCCTTTCTCAATTCAGCAGCAGCCCTCTCTGTTTCTCGCTTAATCGGAAACCCCTCCGAAAATCATTTTACTGGAAGCTCTGCTTTACTATTAATCCAAACAAACATTTTCCAAAATACGTTCTACTTTACATACAAAGAAATACGAGACTTGTTTACCTCTTCCGCTTCCGTTACATTTGAATACCTCATTACAGTCGTTCACAGGGGGAACTAATTAGATCTGTAAACAGTCTTCTGCATTCTCCTCAATCTTCAGATGAACCGGATTTTGTATTCGTTTTCCCAACTAAGATGGTGCCCCAGGAAAACGCAAATTTAATCACGTGCAAGCATACAGGAAGCCCATTCTGAAACAACTCTCTCTCTGTCTCGTTGTTGCTGCTCTGGAGCAGTTACCTTCCCGGCAATAGTAATTGCTGACAGGAAACAATAATTTGTTTACTACCCACTCCCTTCCCACCGAGGGCCTTTCTGCTTATTGTCAGATCGTTCAGTTCTCGTAAATGCATCCTTCAGTCTCCCTCTAAATTTTGCCCAGTCACTCATAAGTTGATGGTTGTCCGGGTGTTTGAGAGCGATTTCCATTTCACCCCTTTCTGGACGACAGGTGTCTGGGAGTGCGTCCCGGGCTTTAGATAGTTACATTCAGCTTACATTCAACGATTATAATAAGATCCTATTTCGAATATTAAAGGTGTAATTCGCATACAGTAAATTATTAAAACACTTTTCAGTTGCAAATGTACACCCAGATATCCTTTTATTTACCTAAAACTTACAAATAGCGTAACTATCTAAAGCCCGGGACGCAGTGTTACCATACAAAAACACCACAGGCAGATGGACAGATGAAAAAAAAAAAAAACAGAGTATAAGTCTGCTGTACTAGAAAGTTTGTGTGCTCGTTGTCCAGAAAGGGGTTGGATGGAATTCAGCTTTATGCCCGGAGACATCCATGAACTTGATATGAGTGACTATACATCCCACTGTACATCCTTCAATCTCTACATCGTCATAGTCGATAACATTACCCTTTAGCATATCTGGAACCAATTACGTCTTTACTACCGTGGAGATCCTTCGATTTACATGTCAACCAAACCAGTTCATTATATTGCACTCGCTACTTTTACCCTCCTCATGCTCTGTCCCATTCTCCCATTCCTCACTCTAGGCCGTCCCATCCTACTCTGGAGCAATTTCATTCTTTGCCTAACAGAATAAATCTCCACACGAGACGTCCAGTCACCGAGAGGGACGTGTAATCTCTCCGAGAACCAAAGCATGAGGACTAGTGAAAAACATCATTCTTTGTTCGGTAGTATCGTATTTCTCATTCGTTCACCAGTACAATATTTATTCCAGAAATTTCCAGAATCATTTTAGTCTCTTTTCTTATCACACTACACCCCAATTTCCTTTAATTTTCATTCTCTAAAGTCTAAACCAACCATAATAATGTATAGATTACTGCCATCTTCCCAACATTGTCTTACAAAACTCATTTTACTACAGCAGTGACAATCAAATCGCGTTAATCCCTTTCATATTTGCTTTCATTTCTTCTTTTGAATCCTCAACAGCATTTCTGTTAGGAAAGAAGTTCTATTTTCCCCTAAATCGTTATCGGAAACAACACCCAGCTATCATTTATTAAAACCCTAAGAGCTCGAATAAGACATCCTGGTCGGCAACTCATTCCTTTTGATAATTAACCATCTGGTATTCTTGATCTTTTTGTTTACCTGCTAACTTTCTTTCCAACTGTATTTCATTCGTTCCTTGACAATATGTTAATAAAGACAAAAGCGCTTGGATTTCTGCCTATCATTTTCCTGTGGCATTCGCTTATTTATTGAAGTGACGTGCATCTACTGTGATTTTTTTAGCGTTATCCCCTCTATACATCTGTAATTATAAAGGAATGTACAAAACAATGGCCCAAACGGAAGAATTAAAAAGCTATTAAATACTGAGAGATCATATCATATTTAATCATACGAAGATTACAATTATTCTACATAAAAAAAATATTTTTTTTGTATCACAACTGTTGTAGAGCTTATAAATAGGCCGTGTGCGCATGCAATGTGTAACAGTATACAACGTGGTCACTGAGACTACTCGGAGGGCTAAAAGGATCAGGGTGCATATTAAAGCACGTCGGAATGTTGATGCATGCAACCCCTGCAGTGCAAAGTCTTCAGGCTTAACATATTACACTGAATACATCAGCCAGGAATACAATTATAATTTCAAACATACTGCGTAAGGTTTTATTCATTATGTGGTCATTCATTCACTTCAGCTATATGACTATTTGTGTTCACATAATCAGGTACAAATACACACACACACGAGGTATATATATATATATATATATATATATATATATATATATATATATATATATATATATATATATATATATATAATATATATATATATACACATATATATATACATAATAACATATATATATATATATATATATATATATATATATATATATATATATATATATATATATATATATATATATATATACCTACAGTAGAAGCTTTTTTTTTTTTTATAAACTGTCTACAACATCATGCTAAATGCTGTGTCACTACACCTTGATGTATATATGTATATATAAATATATACATCAAAGTGTAGTGACACAGCATTAGCATGATGTTGGTAGAGAGTTTATAAAAAAAACATAATGCTTTTACTGTATATATATATATTTTCCTCCAGAACGGAAAATGGAATTTTCATTGAGGAGATTAAATTTGTGAAAGACAGCACGACAAAAGAGAAGTGTTTTTATAGTCTAAAGCTATTTCAGATATCTTTTATAATAGGCTTTCCATGCATCGTTAAAGTATATTTTATTTCCAAGATGCTGCAAGCTATAAAACTTTATTATACTTTCTGGTTACTTTTCAGGTATCTTGTCGACTCTTTTCTTAGATATAGGTAAATGATAAATGATAAGTTTCAGCATGTGTACAAGAAAATTCACTTTGATATTTCCTTAGGAAATTTAAAACATTCTGCGTCAAGTTTTATTTATTATGTGACATGGAATACCAGTACGCCCTTTTGTGTTGGGATTCAGTCTGGGCCATTTCAACTATGTGACTATTTGTACTCAAAGAATCAGGTACAAACACACACACACACACACCTTGTTTATATATATATATATATATATATATATATATATATATATATATATATATATATATATATATATATATATATATATATATATATATATATATATATATATATATATTATGTATATATATGCACATATATACATGCATATATGTATGTATATATATGATATATATATATACATATATATATATATATATATATATATATATATATATATATATATATATATATATATATATATATATATATATATATATACATATATATATATATATATATATATATATATATATATATATATATATATATATACATAGGTGTGTGTGTGTGCATTTGTACCTGATTCTTTGAGCACAAATAGTCACATAGCTGAAATGGCCAGACTGAATCCCAAACACAAAAGGGCGTACTGGTTTTCATGTCACATACTGAATAAAACTTGACGCAGTATGTTTTAATTTTCGTAAGAAAATATCACAGTGAATTTCCTTGTAAACATGCTGAAACGTATCATTTATCATTTATCTATATCTAAGAAAAGAGTCGACAAAACAGCTGAAAAGTAACAGAAAGTATAATAAAGTTTTATATCTTGCAGCATCTCGGAAATAAAATATACTTTAACGATGCATGGAAAGCCTATTATAAAAGATGCCTAAAATGGCTTTAGACCATGAAAACACTCTCTTTTGTCGTGCTGTCTTTCATAAATTTAATCTCCTCTTTGAAAATTCCATTTTCCGTTCTGAAGGAAGAAATGCCCATGGGATATCTATAGGAAAATACTTCAGACAGAGTCGAATAAATAGATAAAAGCCTCCGAAAGAAAATGTCACAGCGAAGAAAAAATCCGAATGTTGTGAAGTAGTGAAACCTTTATTTTACATATACGAGGACAAGACCAGAATTTCCATCTTAGCGGAAGCATGCATATTATAAAAACAACAACAATGCCTTCGGCAGAGCCCCTGCAGTTTTAAAGATGCATTAATACCACAAAACATAATAGAAACTCGCGCTAAACGGAAAACAAAAACCGATCGCCACCAAAGTTTAATGCATCAATCCTCTGCTCATGAAGAAATTTTATCCTAAAACTCATGAGAATATTCTTGCACCTCCATTTTATTATGAGGATGTTCCTTGCTCCAACTTCTCGGTGAATCCCTCACCCCAGAGATAAACTTCAGAGATAAACTTTGATCTGTGTTTCAAGGCTTTTATAAAAATTTTTGCATAATACTCTTCCCAAAAAAGCAGACTCGAGCGTGATGTTTTAGCAGAGGTAAGAATGTTTATGGCGATAGAAATTTTACATTCTACCCCCCCCCCCCCCCCACCCCTCAACTCGTCTCTTCATAAAAATGAAGAATCTCCCATTCCTAAGAATCTCATTTCACGCTGAATTTACTCAGGATAAGAAAGATAGCACGAATTCTCCTGTCACTTTGAGCATCTACAGTAGAACCGTTTTTTTTTTTTTTTACAAACTATCTACCAACATCATGCTAATGCTCTGTTACCATCCCGTTTGATGTAATATATATATATATATATATATATATATATATATATATATATATATATATATATATATATATATATATATATATATATTCGACTTGACCTTTAGCCAAAGGCAGTGCATGAACAGCGAGCCGCGAGCATTCGCCAAAAACTGGTTCTGTATCGTGGGGAAAGCATTATCTGTCGTTTTTTTAATTCCTCGGCCAACATGCCTCACAAAGTTTTAACAACACACGACTTTGCAATTTCAGTTTTCGCCACAACAGCTTATGTCTATCGAACGGGATGCATGCAAATGAAACCAGAAGGGAGTTACCGGAAAATTCTGAAGGGTAATTAGGATTACATGTCCTTTATCCTTATCGTTGAGAGACATTAGCCCATAGCCCATTTGCTCGTTATATATTAAATCGCTGCATTCCAATCTACTCCTTTAATTTTGCTTGTTTTCTTTATAAAGACTCACCTGATATTACCTGAGCTCTGTGTTAACATGCCGGTAGTGGGTTTACTTAAAAATGGATTAATTAAGAAATTGTGGCTGGAAGGAATATGGATAAATGGTATGATTTGATTTTATTTGATTTGCATATAGAATTTAGGCGAAAGGCCAAGAACTGGGACCTATAAGGTCATTCAGCGCTGAAAGGGAAATTGACAGTAAAAGGTTTGAAAGGTGTAACAGGAGGAAAACCTCGCAGTTGCACTATGAATTAATTGTTAGGAGAGTGGAAAGTAAGAAAGAGAATATGAAAAGAGCTACAGTGAAAGGGACGAAAGTGATTGCAGCTAGGGGCCAAAGGCACGCTGCAAAGAACCATAAGTAATGCCTACATACCTGACGGTATTACCCCTCTAGGGGGTGAGGGTGGGGGGAAGTAAATGATCGCAGTTCATATTTACAACGCCAGAAGTATGTCACATTAGGTTCGAATCTCATTTCTGTGAGACGAAATGTCCTGCGATACCAAGAAATGACAACTTCTTACCCTATTATCTTGGAGTGAGTATATTCTGCCTCAATAGGCGAAGGAAGGAAAATGTTTGAATCCATATTAAAGACAATACCGATAAGATTCATAGAATTACAGATTAATCATTATTGTTTTAATATACTACTAAAGGAAAGTGAACAACTGTTAATTATCAACGACACTTATACAACATAAAGGCTTCAAAAACGGAGAAAGTTCATTTTTTAAAAGTAAGATTATATTGCAATCACAATACTTAGTTTGAAATTTAGGCATTTGCATACTTCGCGGACGGTCACTGATACCAAGAACTCTGACAATGGAGCATTTTCCCGAACACTGCAGTTTCCTCCCAAAAACAAACTTTCTGGCAGTTCTGCAGCAAAGAGTACTTCAGGATCGAGTGTATTATTTCTTCAGCTAGATATCTTCCATTTTAAAAGATGGGAAAAAATATAGGAAGGGAGAAATCGTGAGCTGCAAGGTCTTGATGGTTAAATGAAATTGATGTTTCTTATTTACATGAAAAACTCGATTGTATGTTCTTAAAAATGGAATTAGTGTACCCATAAAGTGCAGCACTTGCAAACATGATTAACAAAGGATTCAACTTACATCTATTGAAATAGAAACAATCAGTTGTAAGTCTTTTTTATAGTAGATAAACACCTGAAGTCTACCTTTCAACCAATGAAAATGAATTCCATCAGATTATAAAAATAATGATAAAAATGTTACATTTCAATAAAACAATAATGTCCCTTCTTTGATAAAGCAAAGCAGTACCTTGAATTTCAAAAACTGAATTATCTCATTGTAATTTTCCCCATTTGTTTACAAAATCGAAATGGTAGCTTGGTAAAAAAATAAAAATAAAATAAAAATAAAAATCTTGACCCCCATCTCTGTTGCACATATTATAATTATTCTCATCTTGTTTAATTTTCCTTCATTTTTCTATGACGGGGTACGTTTTTACCTCTTCCGAATCTTTCATATCGCCATCATATTCATTCTTCTGGTTTTCCGTCTCTTGAATATCCATTCTTTACCCTTTTTAACTTTACTATCTATATATTCATTCGTTTCCTTACTGACTTTTCGTTTCTTATCGGGTTTTCTTTGTTATTATATCTAATTCATCTATTCTTATTATATTTCTCTATCTATTTAGTATCTTTATTATATTTCTCTATCTATTGTATTTTCATCGTATTTCTCTATCTGTTTGCTTTCTTTCTTTGCACAGAAATCAACTGGCTTCCCTATTCACGGTAAGGTTACACGAAACGTCATAATAAACAGAATAAGTCTTTGCGACAGAGTCTCTTCAGGACTGGATTCTCTTATTCCAGAACTGAAATGAGATGTTCCTCTAGATGCTAATTACGAATTAAGGGTCTCTCTTTGTTGCTGGATGTCAACAATCTTCTATTTCCGTACGTCCTTCACTCCACACTTATTAGTTAAACTCATGACAATGTTAAATTGAGTTACATAGATTCTGATTGCGTACCCAATGATATGTGGGAATACCGTCATGATTTTCAATAAAGGCAGGGGAAAAATTTCTGGTCCGTCCAAACTTACGAAAAGCAGACGAGAGAGAGAGAGAGAGAGAGAGAGAGAGAGAGAGAGGAGAGATCGCTTATAAACTCGCCACCCGCAATAGGAAGAAACAATCCATTAAAAATTAAAAAAAAAAAATAAAAATAAAAGGTTCTAAAGGAGTCAAACCGGACATCACATCATTCTCAAAGAACTGCTACAGAAGGATTTCTGAATATCCCCGTCCTGAAAGAAGACAAAAGGATGAACGAGGCACACGTGGAAGTACACAACGGACCGCGGACGAGATCAAGGAGTTTGCTGGACTGAGTAATGATATTCATAAGGCGACTGTCTACATGATAGCATAGGCTCTCGCAAGGTGAAGCCGTTCTTATTTATATATACTGTTCATCTGTATATCGCATGTATAACACGTGAATGAAACAGAAATTCAGATTTCGTTTAATGGACGTTTTTCACCTATTATCAACTGGAGCGTTATGCTCCTATGAAGCAAGTAGGAGGCCCATTAACTGACAGAATAATCTCTACAAAATAGAATATACCACACTATACAAAACTGACAGCTAAAACAACAAAGTCCATGAAAGGGAGCGCCAGTGTTCATACAAAATGGGAACGCCAATAATAAAAAAAGAAAAGAAAAAAAATTCAGAAACGCTGAACGCCATAAATCAGGAGATACAGCAGAACCTGAGGTTGCAGAACACTATTTTTGGCCCCCAATTATCATAAGCCCAGTACGCGTGTCACAATTTTTAATTTCTGGTTAAATGGACGTAATTCTTACTGATCGAGAATAAGGAAATAATAAGATTTAATCAAGCGCTATTTGGTGACATGAAAAGTTCTGATGCTCAAGTTTTAAACAGCTGTGCCCAGGATAAAAACAGCCATAAATAATTCGGGCGCAACAGAGCAATCCAGCCAATGTGACCCACTGATCAAAAGACTGATTAGCTCTGCTCTTCTGATCTATTAAATCTGATTTTCCACGAGCACTTTAAAAAAATACGCTTCTGAAAATCCATTTATTCAAAAAATCTTCAGTAATGCAGTTCATTAACGTGATGTCGGCACATAACAGTCAATTGTACTCTTGACATAGTGATAATATAAAAAGATTCCAACTACCTCCTACATAAGAAAGAATAACAGAAAGAAAAACATAACCACCATAATATTTACGGAGAATCAGCAAAGAAAGTGACTCGTAAGATATTCATTGAAATCAGTTCATCTTACTTTGTTGGCAAGCAAAGCGCAATAATGCATATTAAAAGGATAAGGTAACGTTAAATATTCCATTATTTCCCCTGAAAGATGAAAATGGGAGTAGATGGTAATGTTAGAAATTGAAAAAAAGAAAAACAGTAGGTTAAATGAACGTAATTAAAGTAAAACATATAACAACTATTTGAATGCCGAACTCAGAGAATATCCAATACAAAAGAAAAGACTGTACACCATATTGATATGAAAAATCTTATGAAGTACCACCGAATTTAGTAGCCAATGTTAGAAACTATATATGGATCCCTTTGCTCAAAAGCATTTCTATAACGCAAAACCGTCTGTGATGGTAGGAAAAAATCACCGAAAACATGATTCTAAAGGAGGATAAGAAAGATTAAGGACAACAATTTCTGCAAAAACCGACTGTGAGTGGCCGAGGCGAGAGGAGTGCATCTGCAATGCAACGGAATCGATGAAACGGGGGTGGGGGTGCAGTTCCAAGAATCTTACAAGATAAAATCGTGCATTCGACCAAAGTTAGGCCTCCCTTCATTGCAGTGCATTATCCAGAGTGACCAGTGGAGCGGAAAGCACCTAAAATTAAAAACCGGATGTTGGCGAAGAATTCTCTGGAGAATCTATTCCGTCAGAAAGTAAGCAGACTAATATCACCTTTATTATTTTAAAATATTGTACATACAGTACATTTTCATAATGCACGTTCCTTAAGTTATTTGTCCTTGTTATCATTTATTCTTCTCTTTTGTAATATGGACATGAATCATGGTACGGCAATGAAGCTATACCTAAATGACGTTGTGGAACTGAGAGTAAAGCTTTAAGAAAAATATTAGGAAAAATGCCTTATATTTGTTTAATGCATCTTTTATTAAAGTTTTTCATTCATTTGACATAATTTCGACCATAGACTTTTATAACATAAATCATTCTGTTATAAAACCATTCAAATTTTTTTTAACCAAACTAATAAATGGTGAAAATAGCATTAAATTATTTTTATGATGTTGGCTCTTAGAATTAAAAATCAAGCTACTAAGACCCACTAAGAGAGAGAGAGAGAGAGAGAGAGAGAGAGAGAGAGAGAGAGAGAGAGAGAGAGATGCTATATTGATATACAGTGACAACTGTTTTGCTGTTATACATATCTGCCTTGCTTTCACGAAGCAAAACAAAAAAATACCAAATTAGATATCAACTTTCCACGCACACCAACGATCATGCAAATCTATTCAATGCACTTAACTCCACATGCAGAGATATAGTAAGCACAGGAATAACAGGAATCCGTTCTATTCTTGATGAACCATTAAAACTGGCAACTAGACAAGGTTTCCTCTGAGATGACCAAGATTTATGACATTACGCCTGAAGCAAAACTTTCACTTTCCTTTCTCTTTACATTATTTATGCGAGAACTCCTGCAATTATGAATGAGGCATGACCAGTAAGAGAGAGAGAGAGAGAGAGAGAGAGAGAGAGAGAGAGAGAGAGATGACTGTCCCTTATGGATACAGTTTCTTGCTCTGTTGCCAATATCGGTTTCAATACACAAGGAAAGCTGCAACCAATAGGATGTTTCTCGTCTTGAAATATGGAGGAAATAACAATAAATGAGAAAGATAATGTACCAGTAAATTTTTAAGATAAACGAACAAGGGAGGGAGGGATTTTGGAATAAAAAAAAAGTTTTTCGAAAATGACCAAAAATTAGGCGTCTCTCGTGTATTTTCACGTATTAACTACACACAAACACGAGTATATACATAAATACATATGATACATGGTTCTAGGACAGTTTGATACTGGACATTTTGATACCGGACATTTTGATACCGGACATTTTGTTACCGGACATTTTGTTACCGGACATTTTGATACCGGACATTTTGTTACCGGACATTTTGATACCAGACATTTTGTTACCAGACATTTTGTTACCGGACATTTTGTTACCGACATTTTGTTACCGGACATTTTGATACCGACATTTTGTTACCGGACATTTTGATACCGGACATTTTGATACCAGACATTTTGTTACCGGACATTTTGTGACTAGGCTTTTTCACTACCGGACATTTCGATACCATTATATAAAGTATAAATCCAAATTATGTATCAAAAGTAGGGAGTTAAAAGTACAAATATATTATATAAACAAAAATTTATTAATTTGTAAAACACAGTACAAGTATGATTAAAGAAAAAGCAACAATATTATCTAGTTAAGAATGTTTAATGTTATGAGCAATGCCATGAAGATATTGTATTTTATTTGAGGGGTCATACCGTTCCAGCAATTTTTTTATACGCTGATCGGCGTCTCTGTATTTTTTCTTTGAGGTTGCGCTGTCTCCACGATTGAGATGGGCAATTCTTGTTGCACTGAAAGCCTCTTCATGTTTTAAAGCAGTTATAAGGGACCAAATGTTAGGATGCACATTTGTCACTGACGTTCTTAGAGCATTATGAAATCCTTCAACATAGTTATTGGTGCGTGGCATACCATTTTCAATGCGTTCATGAACATTCCATAAATGAATAGGGAAGGCTGGCTCGACTCTTCGCCTTCGTTGGCCACGACCCCTCACTCCTCCAATATAATTAGTTTCGAAATATGCAACAAGCTCTTGCGGAAAATCGTCGTCATCAGTTAATTCTTCGAAGCCGTCAATAACATCGTCAATGGGAAGGAAAGCAAGCGCGGGTAAACATCTCACTTTTAAACTAAAATTATCATCTTCGTGATATTGATGTTTGAAACCTAATGTTACAATTTGTTTGTAAATATTTTGTGACAGGTGAAATAGCCAACAAGAAACATCTGAATTAGGGAAAATATCTAATAAACTATTGATGGCTGCTTTTTCAAAATCCATCATCACAGTGGCTGGTTCGACATTATGCAAGAGTTCTTTTATAGTAGTAAATAGTCTAGCTTATGTATCTTGTATCTTATTTGGCAACAAGGCGAACATTCTCGGAACACTAATGCCGTTGTCTTGAATATGTTAAGTGTACAGTTGATAATAAATAATTGGGCTACACTTAAAAGTTCCATCTACGGCCCAACTTTTGGCTCTTTCGATGTCACTAATTCCCGAGTCAGTAGCAAATATTAAAATTCTTTCAGTATCATGTTCTCCACTGTCAACATTCTGATCAGGAATCAAATAACCATGCCGTACCTGAGTATAGGCGGTACATTTTCTTCTATTTGTCCTCCAACGCCTGATACTACGACTCAACGAAGATACTGAAGCTAATTCTGAAATAGCACATACATTCAGATTTTGGGTCTTTACATATTATAGTACGAGGAGCATCTTGTGTTGAACCAGACATTTTTTTATTTTATTTCATTGATGATGTGCTAATTTTGAATTCCACTCATGCTGTTGTAGCACTGTGATTATGCTCACCTACAGTCTTAACGATTTTGTTGTCACTATCACCAACTTAGGTGTGTACGCGGGCTTTACACATCCTATTTTCGCACTGCCAATACTGCTTTGAACCATCCTTATTAGTTTTGTGTTTATCATATATATAGTTTAGATCATCCACTAGTTTTTTTCCATTTTTTGTTGACGCAATTAGACGAGCCATGAGTGATACAATAAGAATATCTATATTTATCGTTGATAGCTGAGCGTTAGTAGTTGACCCTTTGGTAGTAGACTGAGAGTTATAAAAAAACTGAGAATATTTAGGTTCCGACCAATGTTTACTATAAAATAGCAGGTGTTTTGAAAAAAAATTAAAACAACCAATAACAAGAAAAATTTGGCAATTATATAAACAACCAATTATAATGAAGAGTGTGGCCCTCAAAAGAAAACTCTTATCTTCGCGCACACATATAGTGGTATCGAAATGTCCGGTAGTAAAAAATCCTAGTCACAAAATGTCCGGTAACGAAATGTCCGGTATCAAAATGTCCGGTATCAATATGTCCAGTATCAAACTGTCCGGTCACCATGATACATATACACATAATTTTATATATATATATATATATATATATATATATATATATATATATATATATATATATATATATATATATATATGTGTGTGTGTGTGTGTGTGTGTGTGTCTCTGTGTGTGTGTGTGTGTAGTTAATACGTGAAAATACACGAGAGACTCCTGATTTTTGGTCATTTTCTAAATTTTTCGTCTTCCCTTCCCTCCTCCTATATATACGTAAATAGGAGGAGGGACGCTATATATATATATATATATATATATATATATATATTATATATATATATATATATATATATATATATATATATATATATATAGCTGCAAATTACTCTCAGATATACATCAAGATAGGTATAAAATGTCAACTGCTTTTGTATTATAAAGGAGAGAGAGAGAGAGAGAGAGAGAACTCCATGAGCTTAAACAACGCAAATTAATATTGGAATCAATTAACCTACTAAGTTTTGCTACTACGTATAAGTCACGGGATCCCTCACTTTCAAACACTCCGCTATCACCGCGTTATGAATTCAATAATATAAATAGGTCCATCATTCTCCCTTCATTATCGCATATTTCATCCACTATCACTGATCGATCATCGTCACGGACCATTTCTTTATCGCCGTAACTAATTAACCATTTCACATTTCCAATAACAACTCTAGAACACCAAGTCTATATATAAACCTTTCTACATCCATCACTGCAAAGATATTTAATTAAACGTCGTTTAAAGAGTAGTAACATTTCAATTGAGAGAAGGAGGGGGATGGGGTGGGGGAGGAGTTTATTTCTCAATAAAAGAATAATTTCGCGTCATTAGAGTTAAATGGAATACAACAACAGACTTTTTTTTTAATGGAAGTGAAATCACTATATCAAACAAAACCTGAATTAGTCAATGATTTAAAGACAGTGTTTGAAGCAGTTTTCTTGGATATAAAGATAATAGCAGTATTCTAATGTTATGCGGTGCTGTCATATGGAAGTTCATTGGAGCCAATTTGACGATAATGGAGAAAGTGGGGCATGAACAATCGCAATTAAATTTTCTAAGTAAGGCCTTTCTTTACCATCCCTTTTAGTTTTCCGTATTGAGATGGCTCTTTGTCTTTCTGTCCGCACTTTTTCTCTCCGCCAATGAGGCTAGAGAGCTACAAATTGGTAAGTTGATCACCCACCCTTCATTCATCAAACATACCAAATTCCAGCCCACTAGCCTCAGTAGTTTTTACTTTGTTAAAGGTCAAAGTTAGTCATCATCATGCGTCTGGCATCGTTATAGGTGCATAACCCAGCAAGCATCATGTTTGATCACTTTTCTCGGTTGTTGATCAACGTTGAAGCGACCAGGATGGACTTCCTTGCCTGAATCATTAAGTAATAATAGTAGTAATACGGTTTTAATCCATAAATCAAGAACTGGGACCTATGAGGTCATTCAGCACTCGAAGGGAAATTGAAAGTAAAAAGGCTTTACTTTCAATTTTTACAGAGGGAAAACCTCGCAGTTGCACTATAAAACAAATGTTAGGAGAGGGTGGAAAGCAAGAAGGAAGAAACAGAATATGAAAGGAGATAAAGTAAAAAAAAAACAAAAGGTACGCTGCCAAGAACATCAAGTAATGTCTACAGTGCACCGCGTGAGGTGCACCAACGACACTACGTTCCTACGGGAACGATCACTGCAAAGGAAAATACTACCGGGTTTCCCCCTCTGAGATCACAACCTAGCAAATATACCAATGGAGCAGTTTTACTGAATATAGAGAATAATAAACCTGTATGCCAAAGGTCTCCCAGTATACAAAAACCTGATAGTTAATCATTCCATTATAAACGGACATCACTGGAATACATTTTTTGGGGTGGCAAATCTCGTTTCATTAATAGAATAAATATCATTAATACGAATGATTTCAGTGATTGATTGACCATTAACACTGAATGGAATTTGAGTTCGTACGAAATAATATCAATCAGTAATTCGAATTCAATTCTCTTTGTGACCAACAGGAAAAGAGCAACTGAGCTGTGATGGGATGCAACTAAAGTTATTTAATCTTTAAGCATTAAGGTTCATACTGGACGACCCATCTACACAGAAACACACGCACACTATATATGTGTGTGTGTATTATATATATATAGATATATATATATATATATATATATATATATATATATATATATATATATATATATATATATATACACTTCTACACAGAAACACAGCACACAATATGTGTGTGTGTGTATATATATATATATATATAGTATATATATATATATATATATATATATATATATATATATATATATATATATATATATATATACATATCGGGAAGATAGTTGACAAAACATTCAGGAGTCCCAGGAAGACAATAATCTAAGAAACATGCTTTATTGTGAAAAGTTTCATGTTCCTTCAACACATCATCAGTTTGCAAAAAAAAAAAAAAAATGAAAACTTTTAAAAAACTGAATTTTTCCAGACTGATGACGTGTTAAAGCAACAAGAAACGTTTCATAATAAACCATGTTTCTTAGATTGTTATCCTCCTGGAACTCCTGAATGTTTTATTTTCCTCAAGACGGGCATTTACTTTGATCTTTCTCGTCATTTCAGTGGGTGGCCAACTTCAATTCAACGTCAATTGGATAGTGTTGCCAATTCAGTCATTACACAATCCCACATGGAAGACAGGACAATGTTTGTCATCTTCATATTCAATCGACAAGGCTCTTGTTTTTCAAAATATATATCTGATATACGATGAATCTCACACTTGAGATTGTAATCTGAACGCATAACTTCTAACCTTGGTGCCAAGGCCTTCATTAGGCATATACGTTGCACTCTGCTTCAACAACCTATTCTCACTATTATATTAATCTTTCTACGTGGAAAGATTAATCTCTCCCCCCCTTCCCCCAAAAAAAAAAAATTATATCTACTTGGAAAGTGATGGACATGATCCCCTTTAAGAAATTTAGGGCTGAATACGTTGATTTTTACGTAATCTGACAGAGTGCTATCTATATTTGCAATTAGAGGGAAGGCAAATTCGTAACATTTAATTTGATGAAAACAAATGCAAGTGCTTCAGATCCACACATATTGGACCTCGGCTACCTTCTGTGCCACCGGTAATCATTTGAAATGTCTGTGTTCTGTCTGTATGAGAACACTAGCAGGTAGCCCCATTGCCCAAATATTCAAAATTCCACACGGCAGCCACAGCGCTCCTCCCCAAGAGTAGGCTGTAACCACAGGAACTTATAACCACCCCGAATTCCACCATGGAAACTGGCATCGCTTCGTTGGAATATCCGTTTAATTGCAAGAGATAAATTAAGGAGAACGCTGAGTAAAGAGCAATAAAAACCAAGCAGATGCATCAAAAATACCGAACCACATTGTTTGTCAGTCCTGTGTCCTTCGCTTGATTCCTTGCTGCGCTAATAACAATTTGCAGCTGAGTCGCCTAGGGGCTGTAGTTCAGACGCCAACCACGAACCATACTAAACTTGGTCAGCATGTTACCATAAATAAGCCATGACAACACGCACACAAGCCAGCGCACATTTTATGTATACATACCTCTATATACAATCTACATACATACACACACATACACACACATAATATATATATATATCTATATATATATATATATATATATATATATATATATATATATATATATATATATATATATATATCTGCAAACACATACATATATAAATATATAATAAATATATTATTTATTTACCAGAAAGAGAAAAAAAAATTGGGAAATTTCAATACAAAATAAAACAATTTACCCGATTTTGTTACTCTGCGGTAAGATATCATTCAGAAGACAACAAGATTACGAGGATTCATCTTACTATGACACAAAACGCTGATTTAAATGAAAAACGATTGATTAAAGAATTTGATTTTTAAATTCAAATGAAGGATGCGAGTGTTTGCGTGGACTACGTAATAATATGCACCTGTGACTTACATATACGAAGCAAATAATATATATTTCGTTTATTTATACAATGTCCTTTGTTTGTTGTTACACCGCTCTTTTGTCCTTCACTTCCCCTCGATGGAAACAATAAGAAATTACTTCCGTCTGCGGTTGCTGTTACTCACACCAGTACCTAATTTCATGTAATTAATTTAATTGCCTGAAGTTGCATGCACTTTCTTCTGAGGACGGACACAGATGTTTGAACCCTTAAACAAACGATTGTTCATCCAACACGATTTTTTTTTTTTTTTTTTGCAAACTTTTTGCATTTTCTAATCGAATTCCCAACAAACTCGACTAGTAAATGATAATCGAATAAAATATTCACTTAATGGTAGATTTGCCTGATTTAATTTACTCAAAAAAACAATAATTCAAAAAAATTATTATTTATCAAACTTTACAGAAAAATAAACCGTTAGGTATTTTATTATATTTAATAATATAAACTGATTTGGAATATCAGTTAACTGGGCTAAATAAAAAAAAATCACTGTTTGATTACTCTCAGAGAATGCCTGATATCATTCTAAAACTCTCATGTAAGTCTGTTGTTCAGTCGCTGCAGATAATACAACTGTAAAGTTCTGTTCTATCATTTAATTGTAAAACCCTTGTAAAACCGAGTTTCACAAAGCCAAAAATCTCTAATATATGTGTTAGACACACTTTAAACTTGACCAATTGACTTTGGATCAAGGTCGAATCGTGCTTCGCCTGTTTCCGAAACAATGAACAGAATTGGAAAGAACTCGGCCAAATGTGGTCAAAGTCATAAAAAAAACAAAAGAAAAAAAAATGAACTTCATTTTAAAATAGGTCAGACTAAACGGAAGCAACATATCAAATCTAAGCACGTACAATGAAATCTGTAAGCAATACTTCCAATAAAATAAATCTAATCACAGGTTAACTTACATTAAATTACTCTGGTCATGGTCAAAGTGCCTCTAAGTAGACGATACACATACTGACAGTATTTGAACACATGAATGCAGGCAGGCAACAGGATATATACAAAATCAGTGACCTTGAGCTTAACCCTCAACTGAAACCAAGAACTCTGGATCAATTCGCAAAATGAGCGGACTGACACCAAAACAACTCACCAATTCTGAACAAAATCTTGTCAATTAAAGAGAAGTTAATAAGGGAAAATATATGAAGAAAGAATTCCTTATTTAAAAGAGACGGAATACCAAATAAACAGATATGTAACTACTACTACATTTTAGAGTAGCTTCTGAAGGTTCTATGTAAGTGAAACAGTGATCATGAAATGTCAATATTATCCCTAAAATGAGGTACTGGGTCCAGAGGGGCTTTAGTGCTTTTATAAAGAAGTACCGAGGAAAATCACTAGTAGAAGCAAGAATTCTAACCCTAGAATCATTAAAATGATACCCCATTTTACAAATCAAGAGATTAACCAGTTCTCAGTCAGGGAAATGCATAATCAAAGACTCCCGTGCCTTAATTGCAGATTGGGCACCAGGCAGTCGGCATATATTAGCGAGAATGAGAAAGAGAGAGAAAACATCAGATACAACCCCTGAAAAACAAATGCTTTTTTCTCTCTTTAAATTCAGTTCGTAAAACGATGGCACAGCCTCCAGGTCATTACATGTAAATCAGGTAACATTTCAAAAACTTTTTTCCCTAAAATGAAAATCACGCTTCGGAAAAGAACAGAAAAATGGAAATGGAAAAGAACGGAATTCCGTTATCGGAAAACAGGGAATGAGAGAGGTACCAGCTACACAAAAATAAAAATAAAACTTTTAGTTTTCCAAGTTACAACTATGGTGAATTAAACCGTCAAACGTCATTAAAATTTTATAGTTTCAAGATATTCTAAAAATCAAAATGCTTTATATTAATGATACGCAAATCCCAATGGCCGCCGGATTAAAATCACAAAGGAAATCGTTGCCTGAACAAGTAATGAATAACAAAGCGTTACTCAGTATGTTTCCGTTTAAACGTGTGAGAGGGATGTACACTAATGCAAGCTTCGCAATCGAGCAAAAAAAAAAAAAAAAAAAAACTGTAGCCTCATAATACGAATATTTACTGGGAGTGAGAAAAAGCCAGGGACCATTTTCATTTACGTCGAAATACACGTAGCTGCTACAGCCACACAAGGAAAATGTAATAAACTTTATGGAAGTCTCTTGGCAGATGAAACTTATATAGGGAGAGGAAATAAAGGTGGTGTGATTTCATAACGATAAGTCGACGTGGCATTTCACTTACATGAATATATAAGAGATTAGACAATAAATTATCCAAGGAGGCAAACAACATAGTATTCATTTCCATTTGAAAGCAACAGGATGAAAAATAACCAGGCGACGAAAAAGAGAAATACATGGATGAATACAAAGGCTCATGATTAAGACATAGAGCCATAAATAAAACAATAGTTTCATCAGCACCTTTAATTAATGAATTCAGAACAACAACCTTAAACAGGCAAATAAAGGGAAGTAACGTGGATTGTGATTTTAATTCTGTAGGCGCCAAGTACTTTACTCTTTATACCACTTGATACAAGTCCAGACAATTCCAGATATGTAGCGTTGGTTTCCAAACATGGGAACGAATGTAACCAGATACGTGCACCAGTCCATATCAACATGCCTGGTAACCACAGATGAAAAATGGTCATACTGCTAATTCTACTAAAACTTATTTTTTCCAGAAACCAGCTAATATGCACTTCTGAATTATCGTAACGTTTAATGAATGAAACGCACTGTCAAATTACCGTATATATGTCAGGACGATTAAATGACTTGTATTATCAAACTGTAAGAGTATACAAGCGTGTTTTGCTTGTGTGAACCATATTATTATAAACAAAGAAAAGATCAGAAGCGCTGTCATACAAAGCAATGCGAATTGTTATGTACCGAAATAACTTGCTAAAGTGAAAAACATATAAATAAAAAGCTCATGTTTCTTGCAATATTGTGTGCAAATACTGAAGTCACTAATAAAACGAAACATGGGACGACATTTAGGCCTGAGATACAACGATTAGTAAGAGGGAATATTTGGCAAAATAGGTCATAAAACAAATGACTCGGGAACGACGATAAAGAGACTTTAGGAAAAGGGAGAAAATGAAGAAGTGGAAAGTGAATGACGAACATAAAGACAGAGGACAAGATAATTAATTTGAAGAAGCTAACTAACACTAGGGGACCACAGGCACTGCAATTTTAACTCTGCAACCAGCAACTCGTCGTAGATCATGAATGATTTGTATCCAAATGGAACGAATATTTTCATTGTTCAATGTAATTCTGAAGGAGCATTTTCTGTATTATGATGCTTAGTAATAGAATTCATCACACCTAAAGCAACGGAAGACTTTTAAACAAGAAATGAACATGCTACAAAGAGAGAGAGAGAGAGAGAGAGAGAGAGAGAGAGCATTTTATGAATATTTTACTAATGGTACACATTACTTTGAGGAGGCCCTTTTGTTCGATACACACACACAGATATATATATATATATATATATATATATATATATATATATATATATATATATATATATATATATATCTATGTGTGTGTGTGTGTGTGTGTATGTGTATATATATATTACTATGAAATTATGTTATGAATGTAGAAACAAACAACACACGCTCACACACACACACACACACACACACACAAACACACATATATATATATATATATATATATATATATATATATATATATATATATATATATATATATATACATATATATATATATATATCTATATATATATAAATATATATATCATATAATAATATATATATATATATATATATATATATATATAAATATATCTTATAATAGAATATAATATATATATTATAAATATATATATGTGTGTGTGTGTGTGTGTGTGTGTATGTGATTGTGAGAGTGTGTTGTTTGTTTCTACATTCATAACATAATTTCACAGTAATCATGCATCATAATACAGAAAATGCTCCTTCAGAATTACATTGAACAATAAAAAATATTCGTTCCATTTGGATACAAATCATTCATGATCTACGACGAATTCCTGGGTGCAGAGTTAAAGAAAACTTGGGTCCAATTAAAACCGTGGAAAAGAACGGCAAGCAGTGAAAACATTTCATTAAATGATAAGGCAAGCGAAAAAGCACACAGTCCTATAGAGAAAACACCCTTGTTTTCTTTCGACAATTATTCACTTCATATTTCCTTTAGCATTTAATTTATGGCTCTCCTGGGTTGGCTTTCGATTTCTTTTCATATTCTTCGACATTATTTTCCTCTTTATTTCTTCTCTCTGAAAATGTATGTAATTATTCTCAAGCAGTAGCGTAGTACAAGCATTATTTACCCATTTATTAGTCTATCAGTTCAACTATTCTATTTTTTATTTTTCAGTTTTCGATGACTTCAAATCATGCAGTGCCTAGATTCTTGTCTCCTCTATTCCAGAATCACTACGTTTTCTTCAAGTTCAACATAAGGTCACAGAACAGTGGAAATTATGATCTCAACCATCTTATATCTTTTTTTTTTCCTAAGACGATCACGTTCATTTTTATACTTCAAGAGCCAATTTTGTGCAGTATTCTCCCAAGTTGTAAGTAATTACGGAGAAATTTAAATTTTTATGGCTGTGTTGAAATGTATGTATGAATGCATTTAGTTTATTTATATACCAAAAAACATAAACCTATAAGACAGCTAGCTACCTGTTTCCATAAACAGTGAAACTGTCCTACCATTTCAATCTATTCTCGCCGAATTGAGACCATACATAATCACTGTATCTCACTCCAAGTTAATAGCTGGGTAAAAGCGAAGTTGCCTGTCATTTGCGTTAAGTGCCAAGTGGGGGTGTTGTGCCCTTGTTCAGTTAAAGCTCACGCCTCCATTAGAGCAGTCCCTTCACATATACCCTACCCCCGACCCTCTGGACAAACTGACGCGTACCCAGTGAACTTGGCACCCGAGTGATGTCTACAGTGTATGTGCGGCAACTCTGTCCTGCAAAGCACAGCGTTTCGCTGACTTTGGAAAGAACATGCTAGCGAACTAACGCCAGTAAGCAGTAATGAAAGGACGTCCGCTACAAATTCTCAATTTCGAATGAGAGAGAGAGAGAGAGAGAGAGAGAGAGAGACAGAGAGAGTGAGAGAGACAGATAAGTTTATATATACACAATCAGGATTACATTCATATAAAATAAATGGTATATAAATGAAGCAATATATGTCGATTGCACAGTATCCGAACTACAAAATTAAGCCATTTCGTTGCTGCTACTGATATAGTTATAGCCAGCCATAGTAAGAGCAAGGGACTTATAGTCAACTGCCTCTAAGGCCAAGTTATACACAGGATTTTCCCGTAAGACAGACGTTCCCAACCTGGGGAGTTGTACATTTGTACGCTTCAGGGGGTACATTGGATGTGAGAGAATAGTCAGCACTGTGCAATACATGACGTTATCTGCATTTAGATTGCAAAATGTTTTTTTATATATATTTCCTGATTACCATTGATATTCTTATGCAGTCTTCACAAACCGGATTACCATTGATATTCTTATGCAGTCTTCACAAACAAATTTCATGATAAAATTATATCACAATATCCGTTTCATTGTTTTTCTTTTTCATCCACATTTTTTAGTGGTACACAGGAATCTAAAAATAGCAATACCTTAGAGGTACAGAAGAACAAAAAGGTCGGGAACCCCTGAGGGGGAGCCCAGCCGCCTCATGTACAGCTGGTGCCTTCAAAGGAGCCACAACGCGTAATTAAAGCGTCGAATAATTTTTCCTGCTTTAGAAATGCATATTCCTAGAAAAGACTTTATGACGAACTGCAACAATCAACAAAACATTCTTTCTAGGTAAAAACAGTAAATATAAGTAAAAATAAATAAACATAAAAACTGTCTGATACTTATACCAGAAAATAAATTATTATGGATATCTAAAATAACAAATTAAAATTACGTTTCTTTTCAAGACCTTGAAGTTGGACCGTCAGTCGACTCTAACGCTTCAATTCCTGTGCTTCATTTACAAAGCAAATAAAAGCACGCTTTACCAATGCTCTGAGATTTGATCATTTCACTCCTCTGGTGTGTTTGCATGGTTAGGAGTCCAACTGTTTGTTTTGTTATGTTTTATTGTTTTTAGAAGTTTTTAATCTTCATTTGCGAATGTGTTGGTGAACGTCTTCCAGTGATGGGTATATTTTTATATTCGTTTATAAGGCATTTATCTGTTTTTACTGAGGAAAAATAGTATTTTCTAGTTTATCGGACTTTATCCTAATTTTTTTCGAGGTAATGAATTACGGTTTATATATATATATATATATATATATATATATATATATATATATATATATATATATATATATAATATATATATATAGTATATATGTATGTATGTATGTAGTATGTATGTATGTATGTATGTATGTATGGATATATATATATATATATATATATATATATATATATATATATATATATATATATATATATATATATATATATATCTATATTTAATTTATATATATATATTATATATATATATATATATATATATATACATACATACATACATACATACTAACATACATAAATACATACTACATATATATATATATATATATATATATATATATATATATATATATATATATATATATATATATATATATATATATATATATAAAAACCGTAATCATTACCTCGAAAAAATTAGGATAAAGTCCGATATAAACTAGAAAATACTATTTTTTCCTCAGTAAAAAAACACGATAAAATGCCCGTTATAAAACGAATATAAAAATATACCCATCACTGGAAAAGACGTTCACCAACACATTCGCAAAATGTGTTGGTGAACGTCTTCCTAAAAAACTAATCAGTTAAAATACAACTTCTTCTTTGTACCAATATTTATGAAAACGCGCGCGTAAAATCACACCAAACACACATATATTATATAAAAAAATAATATATATATAATATATCATATATATATATATATATATATATATAATATATATATATATATATATATATAATAGTACTGGTAATCTTATTAGGCACGAAGATATAGTAATTCAGTTGTATTCCACATAGGAAAATGAAAAAAAGGTATATCTCAGAAAATAAATTTGCCCGCAACAGTTTCGTTCTTCAATTGGAGGACGAAAACGACTTGATTGGGCATTTTCTGAGATATACCTTTTTTCATTTTCCTATGTGAAATACAACTGAATTACTATATCTTCGTGCCTAAGAAGATTACCAGTACTATATATATATATATATATATATATATATATATATATATATATATATATATATATATATATATATAATATTATGTGTGTGTGTGATTTTACGCGCGCGTTTCATAAATATGGTACAGAAGAAAAGAAGTGTATTTTAACTGATTAGTTTTAGAAGAAAGACTGATACCTCAGGGTTAAATAAGTTTGTTTGTTCGACGAATTCACTGAATATCGAGGAATACCGCCATAAAGAGAAGGGTGTTCTAACATACTAGAAAAAGGATGAGAAAATGCCTATTGCGCTTAAATCTGGAACTACACGATACTGGATATAAAATAATTGGCCCCTTAAATAGAAAGTCAGTCGAATAGAAGCCGTAAAGTATTAAAGCTGAGGTTTTATGTAAAGAACTTAAACACTATAAATTTCGGAAGTTGAACTATGAAGGTGACCAGAAAAAAGAAAAATATTTAGTCCTGATCAGTTCACAAAACACAAACCCGGAATCTTTTGGCTTCTCAGAATACATAATCTAAATATTTGAATTATGGCAATGAAACTGCGGAGCTTTAACGGAAATGCGCATTATATATATATATATATATATATATATATATATATATATATATATATATATATATATATATATATATATATATATATATATATATATATCGCGATTCCAAATATTACCTCGAAAAAATTGGAATAAAGTCCGATAAACTAGAATATATATATATATATATATATATATATATATATATATATATATATATATATATATATATATATATTAAACACACACACCATGGTCATTGCGTGTTAACCAATTATGGTGATATTTATCAGTATATATTATATATATATATATATATATAATATATATATATATATATATATATATATATATCAATATATATATATATATATATTTATATATTAAGAGAGAGAAGAGAGAGAGAGAGAACCGAAAACTTACCACATATGGCAAGATATTTTAAAATTAAACAGAGGGTATAAACATTTAAGGATGAGATAGAAAACAAAGACAAGCAGAACTGAAGTGAATAGAATCCTCACTGGAATTCTGAAAGCGCGAAGCCTCTCTTACGTAGAAGATGATCCAGCAGGTGGGACATTAATTAAATAAAACTAAATGGAGCCGGGCAGTCGGTGTATGCAGTTATAGAAGGTGGAAACGTCCACAGAGAATACCATAAACGAACAGTCTTCTGCATTAATTATCAGTATCAGAATCTAATCTGCTCTGGGCTAGGAGTTTTCTCAAAGCTTGCGAGATACGCGATATAAGAGTAAGGAATCAGTTCTTCGTTGGGCGCGTGGTTTACGTGCTCGCCCACCGATTCGGTAGTCGCCAGTTCGATTCCCCGCTCTATCAACGTGGAATCAGAGGAATTTGTTTCTGGTGATTGGATATTAATTTCTCGATATAATGTGCTTCGGATCCCACAATAAGCTGTAGGTCTCCGTTGCTTAGTAGCCATTGGTTCCTAGCCACGTAAAAATATCTAATTCTTCGGGCCAGCCCTAGAAGAGCTGTTAACCATCTCAGTGGTCTGGTTAAACTGAGATATACATAACTTTTTCATGAGTATGAAAGGGAGCCTGTATGCAGCATAACTCAGACACAGACATAAAAGACTCCAAGAAAGTAGGGAAAAGAATACGGCATCAAAGTTTCTTCGGCTCAATCGAGTTTTCTGCACAGCGTATTATCAAGGCCACCAAAAACAGATATACTATCTTTTGGTGGTCTCGGCATAATGCCGTATGAGCTTGGCCCACGAAACTTTAATCCTCGACGGGATAAAGGGACGATTCAAGAGGAAGAGGAAATAAATGGTGAATCCAGAACCTAAATACAAAATGGGGGCAACAGGGCAATTCTCGAGTACTCTAGGGTCGTTGATCCCATCAGAAGTGCCGACTTCGATTCCCGTTAAGCTCATTATGACTCTTGACCTGAAACCCATACGTAGCTCTCTACCTAATCACTTCAGTATGTACAGTAGATAGACACGTGAGCGCGAACACACACACACACACACACACACACACACATATATATATATATATATATATATATATATTATATATATATATATATATATATATATATATATATATATAAATGCCAACACACTCATTTTTCTTCACTCTACGGCTAATCACCTTGCATGGACCATTATTAACAATCAAATAACTCGACCATAAGACAAAAACGCTACTTTTAAGTTAAAATTTGGCGAGAATAAAAGAAAAACTTTCTCTCTCTCTCTCTTTCTTCTCTCTCTCTCTCTCTCTCTCTCTCTCGCTCTCTCTCTCTCTCTCTCTCTCTCTCTCTCTCTCTCTCTCCTCTATATATATATATATATATATATATATATATATATATAATATATATATATATATATATATATACATATAAAGTATATAGTATATATACATATATCATATAACATATAAAGGCAGGATAAAACATCAAGATGAAAGCCTTCTTCCATCCCTCTTCTACGTAGAAAACATATCACAAGCTGTCAGTGGCAGACGATCCTATGTTATTTTCTGCTATACAAAAGATTGTGCCAATGGTCATACGTATCAGAAGACTCGGTAGGTCAAGGACGTCGAGCTAAATAAATATTTCTCTCAGTTCGAGTTCAAAACACTGTCAGTCATCTGTAAGGTTTTGAGAACATCTTGTTACGGCAGACTTGTTATTATGATTCTCTTTGACTTCTGAAGCAGCGGATATGATTTTCGTGAAAATCGTCTGAATCTCGTTTCTCCTTTCATAGATAAAAATCCGGTTTTTTTTTTTTATGTTAACCGAATGTGTTGCAAGGTCACAGAAAGAAAGGTGGTTAAATATATAGTGTGAACCAATAGTAAGTGGACAGTAGGTGGAATAAGGTTTGTAGATATATTCTTCAGTACCTTTGTATTGAATCATTGTATACAATAAAATCTAATTGCGAATGTAATATTTTTTTTATAAAAATTCATCGTATTAGTTAATATAACAGTATAATGTAATCTCAAAATATATATTATAATCTACTGTTTACCTATTTTTGGTTCGCCCTAAATACCTCTCACTGAAGAAAACGAAAGTCGTATAAAAGGAAAAGTCGACTGACTTGTCATACATCATGGGTCACGCTCTAAACAGGTGTGCTACACAGCATCGCGTTACGCATATTCCCATTAACGTATATCTCCGGGTTTCAGCTCTGTTTTTTTTTTTTTTTTTTTTTTTTTTTTTTTTGTTTTTTTTTTTTTTTTTTTTTTTTTTTTTTGAGGGGGGGTGGGTGGGGGGATTTTGCCAAGCTATGGGGCAACCAAGGCCATTCAGCGCTGAAACGGAAATCGACAGTGAAAGGTTTGAAAAGTGTTACAGGTGGAGGAAAACCTCAAAGCAGTTGCACTATGAAAGAAATGTTAGGAGAGGGTGGACAGTAAGATGGAAGAAAGAGAATATGAACGCAGGTACAGTAAAGGGAATGAAAGGAGTTGCAGCTAGAGGGCCGAAGGGACGCTGCATAGAACCTTAAGTAATGCCTACATTCCATCGAATGAGGTGCACTGACGGCGCTACGGCCCTACGGGTTCTGCCCTGTTCTGTGCTGCGTATGTGTGACGCAAACTGATTAAGGAAAATCACTAGTGCTAAAACATACTTTCCAAAATCTGTCTCAATTAATATGCATTCCTAGAAGCAGTCTTTGTTACGTCACATGTCCCTTTACATTTCCCGAAAAATCGAAATTATGAGTCGAGAATGTTTCTACACCATCGTCAATTATGACCGTTTCTTGGACATTCACATGCCCAATGTATTTTTTGGTTATTAAAAGCGTTAGTCTGGGAGGTCAAAATAATACCAGTATAGAACTCTAACTTCTATTAACATGCCCCATGTTCTTGGAGATAAAAAAAAAATACCAGTATAAAAACTTAAGCTCTATCTCTGAATTCTCATCAGCACATTTCGAAATATCGGGGTTCACATCACTAATGCATTATTAAAAGAATGAATGAAAACATCTTCAAATCGGCAACCGTTTATAAGTCGGCCACAAAGTTGTGACAAATGATTGAGAGAGAGAGAGAGCTACAACGTGAGTAGCCAAACTGAACGGCAAATCATTTCTGGTGTATAACCAATATGTAGTTTCATTTACTAGAAACGTCGCATCCGCATCGACCGGTACTTTCTATCCCCCCCCCCCCCTCCAACCCCCCCTCCACCCCCCTCCATTTTTTATTGCATTTTGTTTTTTTTTATTTTATCTCCAATGTTGCGTGAACAGACAGGTCCATTTCCTGCATCATGAATTTTCTGTCTCTGTTGATTAGAATAACACATCAAAACGCTCAGTTATAAATGAAAACACGAATCAAATGAAGAGTTCTCTTTTCTGAAGATTACACATTCGCCACGAAAATAACGCGAGGAAAAAAAAAAATAAAACATTTTACTTAAAACTGAATGCAAGGCACTAAAGTGTGTGAAACATTACAGGGTTAGAAAGTATCTAACAAGCCAATTTACACAGGGCTCTCTCTCTCTCTCTCTCTCTCTCTCTCTCTCTCTCTCTCTCTCTATCCGTTTCCATTGCCAAAGATCTTTAAACAAGACGCAGTTCAATAAACGCCACTCTTTATGTAAGGACGGACAAGACAGGTTGTCAGGGCACCGCATTCCTTGCTCTCTCTCTCTCTCTCTCTCTCTCTCTCTCTCTCTCAAGAGTACAAGGATCTATATAAAAAGCGCTGTATTTCTTTACCTCTATCACGTTACAAAAGATTTCATGTAATATTAATTCGTAATAGCCCAGTACGTATTAGCCTTGAGCTGATAAAAACTTGAACTTTTAATTTCCTTACTCCCTTCTTAACAATGAACATTTTTGTTTCAAGATAATATTTCTCTAGCCAAGTTTAGAGTCGTGTATCTACTAAATATTTTTCCCTTCTTTCAGTCGAAAAACCTTCAACACGCAAATGAAAAATAAAAGCAAAAGATAAAAGCTATAAACAACTTACCACGCCCGGTAAAGTTAAAAGATTCTTCTCCACCTGCAACCAGATTTCCTCATATCTTACTTTACTTTATCTGTAATAAATACAGGTGCAAATATTTCCGATGTTTTATCATTTCAAGGCAGTCACATAAACTTCAGAGCGATAGACGTAAGGTTTACCCAATTCACCAAACGCAAACTCATACAGAGAGCGCAAAAACAATACACAATGGCATAAAAAAAATCGAGGAATAACACGTACTAGGTTTCAGCGGACACCTTAAAACCCCACTGGTTTTCTCTTAATAAACACACAGAAACACATACATACATACATACATACATAGTACATATAAATATATATACATATATATTAGTATAGTAACAATAATAATAATCGAGGTGGTCGAAATAACAATTCAGCTGCACCGATTATACAAATTATCATCATCGCTGATACGATTGCAACAGCTATAGCGTACGACTGTGGAAACAAACTCACTTATGCCTCACAGATAAAACAGAGCTTTGTTTCTTTAAACAAACGCCACGAATATTTCACTAAACAAGCACTAGCGCGAATATTACACTGAAAGGTCACTGAAAGGTAATAGGGGATAACCGCGAGTCTAGCAGCAACACCCACTATTACGGCATGAGAAGACTTCGGAGAATTTGGGATGCCATATTAGGATGAGAAGGGAATCAATAATGATAATAATAATATTCAGAGGATGAAACCTATTCATAAGGAACAAGCCCAAAGGGGCCACTGACTTGAAATTCTAGCTTCCAAAGAATATGGTGTTCATTGGGAAGATGTAAGACGAGGTAAAGGGTAATAGAGAAAGAAGAATAATTTAACAAACGGATAAAAAGTGTATTAAAAAGCAAGGAGAATAGAATCTGGGTAGCAATGTACTGCACCTTCATTTGAACTCCTGAAGTTCCAACTGCACGACTTCCTCTTAAGGGAGGCTGTTCCTCAGTCCAACGGTGAGAGGCATAAAGGACCTCTGGAGCTGAGAGGTTCGACAGCGAGGCACATTTATACTTCACATTGCTGCTGCTGTTCTGCGAATCTGGTTGCTCCCGGCAGGTAAACGGGGATGGGGGAAAAAAATAAATATAAAAAAAGCGTAGAAAAGAACGTCCCATGAAGAAAATCTCGAACTTCGCTCACCGGCAGAAATTATATGCAGAGCAACGCTCAGGAGAGATGGTCTGCCGATGCTTGAGGCCTGTAAAACATGAGAAGCCGATGTCTGACGCCCCAAGAACGGTGGTTTCTCTTTGTTACAGCAGTGAATTTCAACAGAAAGCAGAATGAGGGATGATGAATGGCAAATGACTAGGAGATTCAACTGCCCTGTTGTTAAAATGTATTCGGAAGCTCCCTAAGTAATCTAGTTCTCTATTCACATGTACATAAGTACATAATTAGAAACACACTTACACACACACACACACACACATATATATATATATATATATATATATATATATATTATATATATATATATATATATATACATACAATCACTGGTAGGGCCAGTGATTGGCTAACAGATTTATGCCTAGACATGTCTCATTAAAAGGACGAAAGCACTCGATACGAATTTCTGCCTATTATTATTATTTTTCCTGTGGTATTCGCTTATATCATGAAGTCAGGTGCGCCTGCTGTGAGTTTTTGAGCATATACAATACATACACATATATATCATATATATACATATATGTATGTATCTCTCTCTCTCTCTCTCTCTCTCTCTCTCTCTTTGTCCGAGCACGCTGCTTAACTTCGTTAACTTTGTTAAACACATTACTCATCTAACGACCCAAGTACCTAATTTACTGGGTTTGATCTGACAATGCCTAAACCCAGCCCTTGATTGGGAATCGAACCCGACTCTTATTGATGGTGAGAACAACGTTCAAAGCAATTTCTCAAACTGGTAAAAGTTATTGAACAGAGTACGCATACCAACAAGCATGCCATGTTTCGGGGAATTACCATGACAGAATTTAACAGTATTGGTGGCTGTGCTGCCCAAACAAATGATGACCGAATAAATATGTTCCTTAATTACTACCATTTGGGGATGAATAAATAAACGGGTTATAGGATTGGTACCAAGATGACCTAGCCCGTTGGACGGGTAAGGCCAGTGATTGGCTAAATAATGTGAAAAAGACGTATCTGCTATTGGTGTTAATCTATATTAGAAACTATATGATGTGAGAATGTAAGCAAGTAAATGAATGTTTTGCTAGAACAATAGTCTGTAAGGAAGGTGCATTATGTGTGGACAATAAACAATACGAGAATATATGTAACAGACGTTATAATATGGACATTCTCTGGCTGAGCATGAAAAATTTACTATCTAAGACTATGTTACATGGCGGTAACATCAAAAGTTTTGGTATGTTATTCGAATTGAAATGTGGCACTGAATTTCATTCTACAAGCGATACTAGTTGAAATAAACGATGGTAAATCTTAGTTCAACTGGATTTTCCTTTATACTGGGTATAATGCTATATGTATATGAATATTTATAACATATACTCATGGCGCTTACTGGCAAGAGAAATTGTCACATCAATAAATGTCTTCGAAAAGAATAAACCCTCTATACCTAGAGTCAAGGCCAGACATACATATAACACTTACAGAACTCTTGCGATCGTTTCTCCAGCAACCCAAGTAAAGTCGACATGTTTTCATTATAGCTCCATTCGGTTCGTACGCAATGTACCTCGCGTCAGAACCCATGGTAAGTCTTACGGTGAGAAACACTCACCTTACTACACGACAATGCTCACTCGTATGCATTCCGGCGATCTACTGTGCGTAGTAATTTCGAGGAACACGGACACAGCACTCGAGCGCATCAATTCAAGATGATGATGCTGTGCATGTTCGAGGTAACTTGTACTGATGACATGACAAAGATGTTGAGTTGAATTGAATATAGAATTTAGGCCACGGGTCAAGCGCTACCTCCTACGAGGTCATTCAGCGCGGAAACGGAAATTGAAAATAAAAGCTTTCAAAGGTGTAACAGAAGGAAAACCTCGCAGTTGCGCTATGAATCAATTGTTAGAAGAGGGTGGAGAGTACGATGGAAGAAAGAGAATATGAAAGGAGGTACAGTAAAAGGAACAAAAGGGGTTGCAGCTAGGGGCCGAAGGCACGCTGCAAAGAACCTTAAGTAACGTCCACAGTGCACCGCATGAGGTGTACTGACGGCACTAACCCCCTAAGGGGCAGAGATGTTGATACTTGCGTAATTCTCCCAAATTTCTTTGAAAACTACAAATCACACTTTTATTCGTGAAAACAGACAATATTATTATTAGGTTTTTCAATCCTGGCGCCCATTATGGAGCTTCCGGTTATCAAACTTATTAGTGCCTGCTTACTGATGGTTTTGGCTGGGTATTTTTTGTTGCCACGCTGTACCCTGTTTATATATTTTATGTCTATGTTGGATATAAATGAAATCCTGTATCCAGAATCACACACGAATCCTTCCAATAATGTAAAAACATGGGTATCTTCGAAAGAAGTCAATTCCACTAATCAATTTTTACTTAGTCCCGCCAATAATGTTGAACAGTGTGAGAAATAATTAAAAAAATCAAGGACAGTATTCACTTCCTTCGATAGAGACCCGACAACTATGGAGGTAATCCATTATGAGTTTTACCGGAACATTAATTACCACAATTAAAACTTTTGTCATTAAAAAACTTCTAAGAAGTGCCTATTTGTATTCCGTTAAGCTCACGAAGGGACATTAAGGGATATTTCAATGAAGGGTTCACACCCACATCTGTCAAACTTAAGGATGAAGCGATCATTACATTAACAATAACTGACTTGATGAACTTTCTCGTTACTTTTCCTAACAAGATTTATAGAGAGAGTAGGATTCCAACTCTCCTCAATGTGTTCTAAAGAGTAAACAGGTCGCTTATGAGAAAATCCCTCGCAGGGTAGAGGAGAGAGTAAGTTAGAGAACATGTTGAGACTATTGCTTCAATAAGGCATTCGTTTCGATAATGGTAACCTTGAATCTTTACCCAAATGCAATGTGTCTTTGGCAAAGAGGAACATTTGCTCTCTCACCTTTATCTTCTTCTTCTTCTTCTTCTTCTTCTTCTTCTTCTTCTTCTTCTTCTTCTTCTTTCTCTACAAGCTTGTCCCTATTTGGGGTCGCTGTAATGGTCCTTCAACACATTCTTCCATCTCCTTCGGTCTAGTGCATCCTCCTCGCTCAATTCCAACTCCCTCGTATCTCTCTTCACACAGTCAATCCAACGTAATTTTATCTAAAATCATTTATTTCGTAGGCGAATACATGCCGGGACTCTGTGTGTGTGTGTGTGTGTGTGTGTGTGTGTGTGTGTGCAACAATCGCCCTTCGCTTCTGGCAATAATTCTATTTCCCTTTCCAGTTCCTTCCTTCCTTCAACCCCTTCCCATTCAACACTGGACCAGTTCAATTCACGCCCCTTTGCGTAGCATCTTTTAGCTTCACGAAACAAGGCCCTCCATCTGTGAGCTTCAACCGCTGCTGACAAGAGCATGTAATTTCCGCTGGGACCAAGGCACTGAGTCTTGTATATTTACCCAAGTCGGGCTTGATCACTCGAAATCCCTTTACTAATTCTCTCTCGTTTTTCCCTCTCTCTCTCTCTCTCTCTCTCTCTCTCTCTCTCTCTCTCTCTCCCTTTATTTTTCCCTTCTCTCTCTCTCTCATCAAAAAAAAAAAAAGGGAAATTCTTCCCCTGCTACGATAATACACCATCTGGAAAAGCCGGTTTTATCGCTTCCTTTAATATTAAAACTCTACTCTTCGTACATCATTCTTTTCCATTTCCCTTCAGGACTGGCTATATAAATGTTCCCAAAAAAAAAGATTTTCATCCCATCGGCCTTTTTACTTAGACTATCTTCCGAACAGAGTGATCTGCTGGAATTGAACATGTTACCCAATCACTTTGCCTGGCGTCTCTAGTAGCTTTATTAAATGCAAACTAGCTTAGTATAAAATGTCATGACTTTATATCAAGCCATCTACCTAATAAGCCAGAGTTTAAAAAGCAATCACAGGAGAAAAATTTATGTATGAATATATATATATATATATATATATATATATATATATATATATATATATATATTTTATTTTTATTTATATAATGTGTGTATATATCCATACACACACACACACACACACACACACACACACATATATATATATATATATATATATATATATATTATATATATATACTCACACAAAACCACAAACACGAAGTTAACTCCAAAACTTTTCTTTTCCATTACCTTTCGCAATACAGAAATTCAGGACCGAAATTTCTAAAGATGGAACTAGTAAAAGTTTTCTTCTACAAGACATTATATTTGAGTAAGGTGCTGGCGATTTTGCGGGGAGAGAGAGAGAGAGAGAGAGAGAGAGAGAGAGAGAGAGAGATACCGTAGCACTTTCAAAAGATCCAAAATTCAACGGTTGTATTTTAATTGATCGTCAAGACTAATATCATTGCTTGGCTTTAAAAACAAGACTGGCAGAAATAGTGACGAGTATGTAAATAAAACAATTTAGCTGAAGTATTTTTGTCAATGTTAACGGCAGACACGAATAAGTATTTTTACTGTGTAACAAAGTAGGAACTAGAGAATACTGACAAAATGTACTCGTAACTCAGATGCGTCGATCCTCTTGTTTGTCGATTAACCGAATCGTGAAAATATGAATTTAACTGAAAGTTAATTCTCCTTCAGTTAATGGCCAATCCTATAAATGTCGATAACCCAACGACAATTCATTTACTTGAGTAACTGCAGATATGCTGGGGTGTTGGGAACTGTTTGGAACAGGCTGATTGCCGCCCTGGCGATTGGAATTCAACGCAATTACGGCCGTGGCCATTTGTTCTTGTTTCTGTACCAATTACTGCTTCAGTAACCTTTCCAGAAAGAGACGAGGCGGACACAGTGACACAGTTGTCCCAAATACCGGTTAAACTTATCGTTTCGTTGTAAGTGTTGTGTTTTCATGGATGATCATCACCGAAAACGAGAGATTATACAGGTTAAAGATGCTGATTCTGACTAAGAAACTGACAAATTACCTAAAATTACATAAAACTAACATAGCATACAAAGCTTTTCAGAAAACTATCCCCTGGCTTTTGACCCTGATTCCAAATGAGGATGAACCACCACACAGGGGATCATCTAAAACCTATTGAACTGAATCGTCTGATCCCATTAAGGGCTTCGGAAATCCCGAGGTGAATTAATCAGCAAGGCTTAAGGAATAAGGACCCTTTCCCTGGTAATGATTCCGATTTAAATCCATAGCGCCTTCAATGAGATAGCCATAAAAAGCTTCCAAATTCAAACTCTGGAACGCTATTTGAAGTCCAGATTGACCATTTAGCCAGCTGCGTATAAACTAAACTCAGAATTGAATGTCACAGATTAAATACATGAGTAAATTATGCTTGAGGTATTAGGCGCCCGTTGGTAAATTGATGTATGATGATAGGATTATATGCTATTTCGACTTGTACGAAATTATTCCTGATTTTCCAGGCGAAAAGCTCTCCAAAATGATCCCAAATATGTAAACCAAACCAATGCCCCGTGTAAGGTCATCAAAGAATGCAAATTGAATATTCATAAGAAAGAGACACATATATATACGCACACACACACACACACACACACACACACACACATATATATATATATATATATATATATATATATATATATATATATATATAGATAGATAGATAGATAGATAGATAGATAGATACATTTTATTTGCACCTACGTCTCATATTACTTAAATCCCTTTTCTCATCTCTCCTACGCATCCGTTTATCGGTGTCCTGCCTGTCATTTTATCATCGGAACCTACTACCATCACGTCCTTTTCCTCTCCATCGCCATCATCATCATCGTTATTTTATAAATCCTGCTGAGAATCCTGGTAGCCGTGTCTGTTTGGAAGGGGCGTCCTATTTTCCGCGACGCATTGCTGGAGACATTTGTAATCCTCTGAGTAATCTCACACCTTACATTAAATCCATTAAATCGCTTTCGATACTCATTCGCTCCACTGGGCGTATCATCAGCTCCAAGGATATTACAGGGATGAGCGAATATTTGTGGAGAGCGAGCGCCTAAGAAACAGTAACAGGACCAATTCTGAAGCGAATTGAATGAAACTTGGAACTGAAAAATTGTTAAATGATCTCAATAAACTGTCCATGTTTTATTAATAATCCACTTCCCTGGCGATATTATATTAAATAATTTCTATAAAGATTTTTATTGATCAATTTCTATAAAATAGCCACAGTCACTCTTCTCGCTTTAAAATTAAAACACTAAAATCACTTTTAAGTTTTCTCTCCAGCGCTATTTACAAGATATTTGCGGGCGAACTAAGTAAGCATAATTCTTAGCAAAAGACATGATAAACTTCTTGCAAGATTTAATAACTATAATCAAAAGTACGTTACGTAATCAGTGATCTCTCTCTCTCTCTCTCTCTCTCTCTCTCTCTCTCTCTCTCTCTCTCCTGGTAAAATCCCATTAACAGAAATGAGTGCATCAAGCAACCGGAGAAAGCAGTTAATTTCCATCTTGTAGGACGAGGGGAGGAGGGTGCATATTAATGCACTGCAGTATGTGTCTGTATTTGAACGCCGTCCTTCAAAACCAGCGTTAAATTGCTTTCCTTGTCCAACCGTTTGGCCCCGGAATAAATAACTGATGAAATCATACTCGGGGTAACTGGTGCGAAAGCCCTGAAATTAATGATTTTTTCGTCCACTTGGTAAGTAGACTCTTGCACATGCTGGAACAAATTCACGAACTTCTATCTATATTTGTGACTGCCAGGTCATACCTTTATTGTTTATGAGGTAGCGTATGTTTTTATTATATATACGTAAATACATACATATATACTTGTTCATATGTACAGATATATGTGTAATATACTTACATACATACATAAATATATAGAGAGGTGAAAGAGGGGGAATGGCTAATAATATGTAAGTGTTTATATAAATAATAAAGTCACATAGCTCTGCTTGCCTAGAGACAAGGGGTGGTACACTGCAAAGTTCACATGGGAGAGAAGGGTATTTGCTGAACAAGCAACTTGTCTCAGAGGTCGTTCCCCGTTTGCGAGGCATGTGCATTCGTTTGTACGCGTATTACAGGCCTACTGGTTCAGGGTACTTGTGGAAGACGCATTCTTTGTGCAAAGGAGAGAACAAGCGGTTGCTCGAAGTGTCGGGAGAAAACGCCCATCGAAAAGGTAAGACACGTTCTATAAAAACTTAGAAAATCTGTTACCTTTTGGAAAAGAGAGAGAAGTGTGGAAATATTCTCTTTACGTAAATACTTTGAAAAGAGTGACGTGGGGTGTCTATATAACTATTATCTTTATTACAGATGGGTCCGATTCCATGGTTGATTAGGAATGGGATTCTCTAACTGATAACTGACAAATACTAGACAATGTGACTTATTTGGGGTTTGAGAGTGTAACCTTAGTCCGGAAGGTAGAATGTTATCTTATTGGTTTTCTTTATGGGCAGATTTGGGTGTTTGTGCCATTATGACTTGTTAATCATTTTCTTTTTGTTCTTTGTTATAACCAATTGCTTTGGGAAATAAATGATATTTTTGTATATTTACGCAGTCTTAATAAGCCTCGTGACATCTTACAGACAGGGCACCGTTGGCAACAGGTAAGAGTTCCCAGTTGTGTAGTTTAGGGAATAAAGGGGGTGTAATACATAATATATATATATATATATACTATATATATATATATATATATATATATATATATATATATATATATATGTGTGTGTGTGTGTGTGTGTGTGTGTGTGTGTGTGTGTGTGTGTGTGTGTGTGTACGTGCACTATATATGAATGTACATATATAAATACATACATCCAGTGTAAGTCAGAACATTATGGGATAAATTTCCCAATTCGTTTCCATAACTATAAACGTATGCGATAACACTTTCCATGTTCATTATTTAGAGAGTGAGAAAGCAGGCGACAAAAAGAAAGAAAAGAAAAAACCACAACAACAACTTGATAAGGATGATGTGAGAACTAGAGAATGGTTTCCGTAATTCTGACAGAAATGTCACGTGTAGCAGCATTGATTTAAGGTCTCGTGTTTAGAACAACAACGATGCTTTCACTGGAATTGTGGAAAGTGGCTTTTTTTTCGTTGGAGGAGTTTTTACTAAGACTGGTGTTCTGCCTCTAGCAATTTTACACCAATATGGAAGAAGTGAACTGACAAGTTAAGGATAGCGGATGTAAAGGTAAACTGTGGGTAGGAGAAAAATGTGAATTGGATATGAAATGAAGTTTATAGATGTTACAGGATTGAGAGACGAGAAAGAATAATAATCAGAGAGAGAGAGAGAGAGAGAGAGAGAGAGAGAGAGAGAGAGAGAAGCCGACTCACTATTCAATTACTGGAAACGACACATCCACTCGAAATAAATACGTTCGCACAATTATAACACAGAAGCTACTGGCATATTGCTCCTGAAAACAAAGAGGATAAAAAGACTTCTTTCAATTATTTTTACACTAAGCTTAATAAATCTGAACCTTAGAAAATAAATAAAAAGTTCGGGAGCTTCATTTATCAAAGCACATGACGATCTCAGTGCGATACGCAAAGACGTTTCGAGGCAACGTAACCAAAGAATGAGGAAATCAATTAAAAATAAATTATACAACAATCTAGAGAGCCGTGGACAACATTAAGGAGAATAATTCCTAAAATGATTGCGTACGAAAATAGCTAACTTAAATATCTAAGAAAGAATACATCCTATTACGAACTTTCGCTATTGCGGCTCAACCTTCACAGCTTGTGATTTAAATAACAATAATAATTATAAGAATAATGGCACGATCCCAAGATCCCTGAGAAGGAAACTAGAAAAACTAGATGCCGAAGTAGCTCCAGGACTCATGCAGAAGAGTGTGCTCTTAGAAACAGCACACAGTGAGAAATGTGATGGACTACTAAGGAGGCAGGATGCAACCCGGAACACCACACAGTAAGAACCACCCAGTCGCTTGCATTCATTCAATAATAAAGTAATTACCCACGGCGCTCTTTCCACAGGGTATTTAAATGATTTATGTCCTGTCCCTCTCAAAACCATTTATTTCTAGATTAGTTAACTATCAAGGTCGCTTCGAGGTGTAAACTTTTACCATCAAAATATATCGAAGAAACATGTAGAAGTACCTACGTATGCACGAATTCACATTGCTACCCTGTTTTCACCAATCTGACAAAGCCAATAGAATGAGGGAATCGAAATATAATGCAGACTTCGTCCATTCACGGAAATATGATATCAAAGGGTTACTATCCTTACTATCCATCAGGAGAGGAGGAAAATCAACGAAAATCATTCCGGAATGGACGCCCTACCACTAGATATAAAAACAACACAGGTGCCTTAATTAAACTCCCAGTCAAAAGGGCCGGTAGCATTGCGACGGTGAGAATTATTTAAAAAGTTACCTTATTTACAGCAGCTTTCGTACACTATTCAGGTGCTGATAATCATAGCAATATTAATTTCGTGATAAATGCAAAAAAACAATTATGAATATGCTACCGGACTCGTTTGTGATTTATTAAAGCTCTTTCGCTGATCATTTTTATTTGCATATCATTGCATACTAAGAGAACTGCGTTTTATCCGCTCCCATTTGTGATTCAGTTGAATTGTATATAGAATTATGTGTGGTGGTCAGTCGACTGTGGTGAGCTGTGTTCGGGACGGGGAAAAAAGGGGAAAAATAGCACAAAACAACCTCACCCAAAATTACTTTTCACAAGTGGAAAGGTAATGTGTTCCGATGAAAGTACACTCAGATACAAATATATATATATATATATATATATATATATATATATATATATATATATATATATATATATATATATATATATATATATATATATACACGCATCTATCTATCTACCACAGATAATCTGAGATAATTCACATCAGACCTTCCATAAAGTGTGTGACTGTCCTTTTGTTGGAAGCAGAATAACTAATGACAGAATAACTTATAACTGAAAGTGAAGTAACGTAAAATAAAGAAAACGTATACTGAAGACCGTATGAGATATATTAAAATACAAAATTGTTCAACGTTCAATCCTAACGTGTGCTAACAGATAACTTTGGGAATAATTAAGTCAACTATAGATGATACGATGATGATGATGATGATGATGATGATGTTAATCACCAAGAAACCCTTGTTCACC
>NC_087203.1:102900229-102905229 GCF_015104395.2 Macrobrachium nipponense
ATATTTGTATCTGAGTGTACTTTCATCGGAACACATTACCTTTCCACTTGTGAAAAGTAATTTTGGGTGAGGTTGTTTGTGCTATTTCCTTTCCCGTCCCGAACACAGCTCACCACAGTCGACTGACCACCAAACACATAATTCTATATACAATTCAACTGAATCACAAATGGGAGCGGATAAAACGCAGTTCTCTTAGTATGCATGATATGCAAATAAAATGATCAGCGAAAGAGCTTTAATAAATCACAAACGAGTCCGGTAGCATATTCATAATTGTTTTTTTTGCATTTATCACGAAATTAATATTGCTATGATTATCAGCACCTGAATAGTGTACGAAAGCTGCTGTAAATAAGGTAACTTTTTAAATAATTCTCACCGTCGCAATGCTACCGGCCCTTTTGACTGGGAGTTTTTAATTAAAGGCACCTGTGTTGTTTTTATATCTAGTGGTAGGGCGTCCATTCCGGAATGATTTCGTTGATTTTCCATCCTCTCCTGATGGATAAATAAGGATAGTAACCCTTTGATATCATATTTCCCGTGAATGGACGAAGTCTGCATTATATTTCGATTTCCCTCATTCTATTGGCTTTGTCAGATTGGTGAAAACAGGGTAGCAATGTGAATTCGTGCATACGTAGGTACTTCTACATGTTTCTTCGATATATTTTGATGGTAAAAGTTTACACCTCGAAGCGACCTTGATAGTTAACTAATCTAGAAATAAATGGTTTTGAGAGGGACAGGACATAAATCATTTAAATACCCTGTGGAAAGAGCGCCGTGGGTAATTACTTTATTATTGAATGAATGCAAGCGACTGGGTGGTTCTTACAGTGTGGTGTTCCGGGTTGCATCCTGCCTCCTTAGTAGTCCATCACATTTCTCACTGTGTGTGCTGTTTCTAAGAGCACACTCTTCTGCATGAGTCCTGGAGCTACTTCGGCATCTAGTTTTTCTAGTTTCCTTCTCAGGGATCTTGGGATCGTGCCATTATTCTTATAATTATTATTGTTATTTAAATCACAAGCTGTGAAGGTTGAGCCGCAATAGCGAAGTTCGTAATAGGATGTATTCTTTCTTAGATATTTAAGTTAGCTATTTCGTACGCAATCATTTTAGGAATTATTCTCCTTAATGTTGTCCACGGCTCTCTAGATTGTTGTATAATTTATTTTTAATTGATTTCCTCATTCTTTGGTTACGTTGCCTCGAAACGTCTTTGCGTATCGCACTGAGATCGTCATGTGCTTAGATAAATTAAGCTCCCGAACTTTTTATTTATGTTCTAAGGTTCAGATTTATTAAGCTTAGTGTAAAAATAATTGAAAGAAGTCTTTTTATCCTCTTTGTTTTCAGGAGCAATAGCCAGTAGCTTCTGTGTTTAATTAAATTGTGCGACGTATTTATTTCGAGTGGATGTGTCGTTTCCAGTAATTGAATAGTGAGTCGGCTTCTCTCTCTCTCTCTCTCTCTCTCTGATTATTATTCTTTCTCGTCTCTCAATCCTGTAACATCTATAAACTTCATTTCATATCCATTCACATTTTTCTCCCTACCCACAGTTTAACCTTTACATCCGCTATCCTTACTTGTCAGTTCACTTCTTCCTATTGTTGGGTGTAAAATTGCTAGAGGCCAGAACACCAGTCTTAGTAAAAACTCCTCCAACGAAAAAAAAGCCACTTTCCACAATTCCAGTGAAAGCATCGTTGTTGTTCTAAACACGAGACCTTAAATCAATGCTGCTACACGTGACATTTCTGTCAGAATTACGGAAACCATTCTCTAGTTCTCACATCATCCTTATCAAGTTGTTGTTGTGGTTTTTTTTCTTTCTTTGTTTTTGTCGCCTGCTTTCTCACTCTCTAAATAATGAACATGGAAAGTGTTATCGCATACGTTTATAGTTATGGAAACGAATTGGGAATTTATCCCATAATGTTCTGACTTACACTGGATGTATTGTATTTATATATGTACATTCATATATAGTGCACGTACACACACACACACACACACACACACACACACACACACACACATATATATATATATATATATATATATATATATATATATATATATATATATATGTATTACACCCCCTTTATTCCTAAACTACACAAACTGGAACTCTTACCTGTTGCCAACGGTGCCCTGTCTGTAAGATGTCACGAGGCTTATTAAGACTGCGTAAATATACAAAAATATCATTTATTTCCCAAAGCAATTGGTTATAACAAAGAACAAAAATGATTAACAAGTCATAATGGCACAAACACCCAATCTGCCCATAAAGAAAACCAATAAGATAAACATTCTACCTTCCGGACTAAGGTTACACTCTCAAACCCCAAATAAGTCACATTGTCTAGGTATTTGTCAGTTATCAGTTAGAGAATCCCATTCCTAATCAACCATGGAATCGGACCCATCGTAAATAAAGATAATAGTTATATAGACACCCCACGACACTCTTTTCAAAGTATTTACGTAAAGAGAATATTTCCACACTTCTCTCTCTTTCCAAAGGTAACAGATTTTCTAAGTTTTTATAGAGAACGTGTCTTACCTTTTCGATGGGCGTTTTCTCCCGACACTTCGAGCAACCGCTTGTTCTCTCCTTTGCCCACAAAGAATGCGTCTTCCACAAGTACCCTGAACCAGTAGGCCTGTAAATACGCGTACAAACGAATGCACATGCCTCGCAAACAAAGGGGAACGACCTCTGAGACAAGTGCTTGTTCAGCAAATACCCTTCTCTCCCATGTGAACTTTGCAGTGTACCACCCCTTGTCTCTAGGCAAGCAGAGCTATGTGACTTTATTATTATATAAAACACTTTAAACATATTATTAGCCATTCCCCCTCTTTCACCTCTCTATATATGTATGTATGTATGTATGTATATTACACATATATCTGTACATATGAACAAGTATATATGTATGTATTTACGTATATATAATAAAAACATACGCTACCTCATAAACAATAAAGGTATGACCTGGCCGTCACAAATATAGATAGAAGTTCGTGAATTTGTTCCAGCATGTGCAAGTCTACTTACCAAGTGGACGAAAAAATCATTAATTTCAGGGCTTTCGCACCATTACCCCGAGTATGATTTCATCAGTTATTTATTCCGGGGCCAAACGGTTGGACAAGGAAAGCAATTTAACGCTGGTTTTGAAGGACGGCGTTCAAATACAGACACATACTGCAGTGCATTAATATGCACCCTCCTCCCCTCGTCCTACAAGATGGAAATTAACTGCTTTCTCCGGTTGCTTGATGCACTCATTTCTGTTAATGGGATTTTACCAGGAGAGAGAGAGAGAGAGAGAGAGAGAGAGAGAGAGAGAGATCACTGATTACGTAACGTACTTTTGATTATAGTTATTAAATCTTGCAAGAAGTTTATCATGTCTTTTGCTAAGAATTATGCTTACTTAGTTCGCCCGCAAATATCTTGTAAATAGCGCTGGAGAGAAAACTTAAAAGTGATTTTAGTGTTTTAATTTTAAAGCGAGAAGAGTGACTGTGGCTATTTATAGAAATTGATCAATAAAAATCTTTATAGAAATTATTTAATATAATATCGCCAGGGAAGTGGATTATTAATAAACATGGACAGTTTATTGAGATCATTTAACAATTTTTCAGTTCCAAGTTTCATTCAATTCGCTTCAGAAATTGGTCTCCTGTTTACTGTTTCTTAGGCGCTCGCTCTCCACAAATATTCGCTCATCCCTGTAATATCCTTGGAGCTGATGATACGCCCAGTGGAGCGAATGAGTATCGAAAGCGATTAATGGATTTAATGTAAGGTGTGAGATTACTCAGAGGATTACAAATGTCTCCAGCAATGCGTCGCGGAAAATAGGACGCCCCTTCCAAACAGACACGGCTACCAGGATTCTCAGCAGGATTTATAAAATAACGATGATGTTGATGATGGCGATGGAGAGGAAAAGGACGTGATGGTAGTAGGTTCCGATGATAAAATGACAGGCAGGACACCGATAAACGGATGCGTAGGAGAGATGAGAAAAGGGATTTAAGTAATATGAGACGTAGGTGCAAATAAAATGTATCTATCTATCTATCTATCTATCTATTCTATCTATATATATATATATATATATATATATATCCTATATATATATATATATGTGTGTGTGTGTGTGTGTGTGTGTGTGTGTGTGTGTGTGTGTGTGTGCGTATATATATGTGTCTCTTTCTTATGAATATTCAATTTGCATTCTTTGATGACCTTACACGGGGCATTGGTTTGGTTTACATATTTGGGATCATTTTGGAGAGCTTTTCGCCTGGAAAATCAGGAATAATTTCGTACAAGTCGAAATAGCATATAATCCTATCATCATACATCAAATTTATCAACGGCGCCTAATACCTCAAGCATAATTTACTCATGTATTTAATCTGTGACATTCAATTCTGAGTTTAGTTTATACGCAGCTGGCTAAATGGTCAATCTGGACTTCAAATAGCGTTCCAGAGTTTGAATTTGGAAGCTTTTTATGTCTATCTCATTGAAGGCGCTATGGATTCAAATCGGAATCATTACCAGGGAAAGGGTCCTTATTCCTTAAGCCTTGCTGATTAATTCACCTCGGGATTTCCGAAGCCCTTAATGGGATCAGACGATTCAGTTCATTAGGTTTTAGATGATCCCCTGTGTGGTGGTTCATCCTCATTTGGAATCAGGGTCAAAAGCCAGGGGATAGTTTTCTGAAAAAGCTTTGTATGTATGTTAGTTTTGTTTTATGTAATTTTAGGTAATTTGTCAGTTTCTTAGTCAGAATAAGCATCTTTAACCTGTATAATCTCGCGTTTTCGGTGATGATCATCCATGAAAACACAACACTTACAACGAAACGATAAGTTTAACCGGTATTTGGGACAACTGTGTCACTGTGTCCGCCTCGTCTCTTTCTGGAAAGGTTACTGAAGCAGTAATTGGT
>NC_087203.1:102907729-102912729 GCF_015104395.2 Macrobrachium nipponense
TTACATGCTCTTTTCAGCAGCGGTTGAAGCTCACAGATGGAGGGCCTTGTTTCGTGAAGCTAAAAGATGCTACGCAAAGGGGCGTGATTGAAACTGGTCCAGTGTTGAATGGCAAGGGTTTTGAAGGAAGGAAGGAACTGGAAGGGAAATAGAATTATTGCCAGAAAACGAAGGCCGATTGTTGCACACACACACACACAGTCCCGGCATGTATTCGCCTACGAAATAAATGATTTTAGATAAAATTACGTTGGGTTGACTGTGTAAAGAGAGATATGAGGGAGTTGGGATTGAGCGAGGAGGATGCACTAGACCGAAGGAGATGGAAGAATGTGTTGAAGGACCATTACAGCAACCCCAAATAGGGACAAGCTTGTCGAGAAAGAAGAAGAAGAAGAAGAAGAAAAAGATAAAGGTGAGAGAGCAAATGTTCCTCTTTGCCAAAGACACATTGCATTTGGGTAAGATTCAAGGTTACCATTATCGAAACGAATGCCTTATTGAAGCAATAGTCTCAACATGTTACTCTAACTTACTCTTTCCTCTCCCCTACGAGGGATTTTCTCATAAACGACCTGTTTACTCTTTAGAACTCATTGAGGAGAGTTGGAATCCTACTCTCTCTATAAATCTTGTTAGGAAAAGTAACAGAAAATTCATCAAGTCAGTTATTGTTAATGTAATGATCGCTTCATCCTTAAGTTTGACAGATGTGGGTGTGAACCCTTCATTGAAATAGCGCTTAATGTCCCTTCGTGAGCTTAACGGAACACAAATAGGCCCTTCTTAGAAGTTTTTTAATGACGTTTTTAAGTTTTTAATTGTGGTAATTAATGTTCCGGTAAAACTCATAATGGATTACCTCCATAGTTGTCGGGTCTCTATCGAAGGAAGTAAATACTGTACTTGATTTTTTTTATTATTTCTCCAACTGTTCAACATTATTGACCCATATTGGCGGGACTAAGTAAAAATTAATTAACGGTATTGACTTCTTTCTAAGATACCCATATTTTTTACATTATTACAAGGATTCGCGTCTAATTCAGGATACATGATTTCATTTATATCCAACATAGACATAGAATATATAAACACGGTATAGAGTGGCAACAAAAAATACCCAGCCAAAACCATCAGTAAGCAGGCACTAATAAGTTTGATAGCCGGAAGCTCCATAATGGGCTCCAGGATTGAAAAACCTAATCATAATATTGTCTGTTTTCACGAATAAAAGTGTGATTTGTAGTTTTCAAAGAAATTTGGGAAAATCACGCAAGTATCAACATCTCTGCCCCTTAGGGGGCTAGCGCCGTCAGTACACCTCATGCGGTGCACTGTGGACGTTACTGAAGATTCTTTGCAGCGTGCCTTCGGCCCCTAGCTGCAACCCCTTTTGTTCCTTTTACTGTACCTCCTTTCATATCCTCTTTCTTCCATCGTACTCTCCACCCTCTTCTAACAATTGATTCATAGCGCAACTGCGAGGTTTTCCTTCTGTTACACCTTTGAAAGCTTTTATTTTCAATTTCCGTTTCCGCGCTGAATGACCTCGTAAGAGCTAGTGCTTGACCTGTGGCCTAAATTCTATATTAAATTCAACTCAACATCTCTGTCATGTTATCAGTACAAGTTACCTCGAACATGCACAGCATCTTCATCATCTTGAATTGATGCGCTCGAGTGCTGTGTTATACTCTGCGTCCGTGTTCCTCGAAATTACTACTCACAGTAGATCGCCGGAATGCATACGAGTAAGCATTGTCGTGTAGCAAGGTGAGTATTTCTCACCCTAAGACTTACCATGGGTTCTGACGCGAGATACATTGCGTACGAACCGAATGGAGCTATAATGAAAACATGTCGACTTTACTTGGGTTGGTGAAGAAACGATCGCAGGAGTTCTGTAGGTGTTATATGTATGTCTGGCCTTGACTCTAGGTATAGAGGGTTTATTCTTTTCGAAGACATTTATTGATGTGACAATTTCTCTTGCCAGTAAGCGCTATGAGTATATGTTATAAATATTCATATACATATAGCATTATACCCAGTATAAAGGAAAATCCAGTTGAACTAAGATTTACCATCGTTTATTTCAACTAGTATCTCTTGTAGAATGAAATTCAGTGCCACATTTCAGTTCGAATAACATACCAAAACTTTTGATGTTACCGCCATGTAACATAGTCTTAGATAATAAATTTTTCTTGCTCAGCCAGAGAATGTCCATATTATAACGTCTTTTACATATATTCTCGTATTGTTTATTGTCCACACATAATGCACCTTTCTTTCAGACTATTGTTCTAGCAAAACATTCATTTACTTGTTTACATTCTCACATCATATAATTTCTGATTTAGATTAACACCAATAGCAGATACGTCTTTTTCACATTATTATGTGATCGACATCTGTTAGCCAATCACTGGCCTTACCCGTCCAACGGGCTGGGTCATCTTGGTACCAATCCTATAACCCGTTTATTTATTCATCCCCAAATAGTAGTAATTAAGGAAAACATTTATTTCGGGGCAGCACAGCCACCAATACTGTTAAATTCTGTCATGGTAATTCCCCGAAACATGGCATGCTAGTTGGTATGAGTACTCTGTTCAATAACTTTTACCTGTTTGAGAAATTGCTTTGAACGTTGTTCTCACCATCAATAAGAGTCGGGTTCGATTCTCAATCAAAGGCTGGGCTTAGGCATTGTCAGATCATACCCAGTACATTAGGTACTTTGGTCGTTAGATGAGTAATGTATTTAACAAAGTTAACGAAGTTAAGCAGCGTGCTCGGACAAAGAGAGAGAGAGAGAGAGAGAGAGAGAGAGAGAGAGAGAGAGATATGATATATATGTGTATGTATTGTATATGCTCAAAAACTCACAGCAGATGCACCTGACTTCATGATATAAGCGAATACCACAGGAAAAATAATAATAGGTAGAAATTCGTATCGAGTGCTTTCGTCCTTTTAATGGAGACATTGTCTAGGCATACATATGCCAGGCAATCACTGGCCCTACCGGTATATATATATATATATATATATATATATATATATATATATATATATATATATATATATATATATATATAATGTTATATAAGTGTGTGTGTTTTGTAATTATGTACTTATATACATGTAAATAGAGAAGTAGATTACTTAGGGAGCTTCCTGTATACATTTTAACAACCGGCCAGTTGAACCTCCTAGTCATTTACCATTCATCATCCCTGATCCTGTTTCCTGTTGAAATTCACTGCTGTAACAAAAGAGAAAACCACTGTTCTTGGGGCGTCAGAAATCGGCTTCTCATGTTTTACAGGCGTCAAGCATCGGAAGACCATCTCACCAGAGCGTTGCTCTGCATATAATTTCAGCCGGTGAGCGAAGTTCGAGATTTTCTTCATGGGGACGTTCTTTTCTACATTTTTTTTTTATACCCCGATCCCTGTTTTATCTGCCGGGAGCAACCAGATTCGCTGAACAGCAGCAGCAATGTGAAAGTCAATAAATGTGCCTCGCTGTCGAACCTCTCAGCTCTAGAGGTCCTTTATTCTCAAACCTTTGGACTGAGGAACAGCCGCCCGGAGGAATTCGTGCAATTGAACTTCGGAAGTTCAAATGAAGGTGCAGTACATTGCTACCCTGATACTATTCTCCTTGCTTTTTGATACTAAATTATTCATTTATTTCTTTTTCTTTTTTTTAATAAGTGGCGTCTCTTCTTTCTGTATTATCGTTTACATCGTCTTACTACTTCCCTAATGAAAACCATACTCTTTGGAAGCTTGAATTTCAAGTAAGTGGCCCCTTTGGGCTTGTTCCATATGAATAGGTTTCATCCTCTGAATATTATTAATATCATTATTGATTCCCTCCTAATCCTAATACGGCATCCCGAATTCTCCGAAGTCTTCTCATGCCGTAACTCGCGGTTATCCCCTATTACCTTTCAGTGACCCTTCAGTGTAATATTCGCGCTAGTGCTTGTTTAGTGAAATATTCGTGCTAGCGTTTGTTTAAAAAACAAAGCTCTGTTTTATCTGTGAGGCATAAGTGAGTTGGTTTCCACAGTCGCACGTTATAGCTGTTGCAATCGTATCAGCGATGATGATAATTTGTATAATCGGTGCAGTTGAATTTGTAACTGTTACTTCGACCACCTCGATTATTATTATTGTAACTTACTAATACATATGTATATATATTTATATGTATTATGTATGTATGTGTTTCTGTGTGTTTATAAAGGGAAAACTAGTGGGGTTTCAAGGTGTCCGCTGAAACCTAGTACGTGTTATTCCTCGACTTTTTATGCAATTGTGTATTGTTTTCGCGTTATCTGTATGACTTTGCGTTTGGTGAATTGGGTATACCTTACGTCTCTCGCTCTGAAGTCTATGTGGCTGGGCCTTGAAATTATAAAACAACGGAATTATTTGCACCTGTATTTATTACAGATATAGTAAAGTAAGATGTGAGGAATCTGGTTGTTGCAGGTGGAGAAGAATCTTTTAACGTTACCGGCGTGGTAAGTTGTTTATAGCTTTTATCTTTTGCTTTTATTTTTCATTTGCGTGTTGAAGGTTTTTCAGACTGAAAGAAGGGAAGGTAGCACGTGTCAGAAGTAGAATGATTCATTTGTTTGTGAAAAATGAAATAGAAAATGCTTGAAAAATATTTAGTAGATACACGACTCTAAACTTTGCTAGAGAAATATTATCTTGAAAAGAAAAATATTCATTGTTAAGAAGGGATTAAAAGGAAATTAAAAGTTCAAGCTTTTATCAGCTTAAGGTTAATACGTACTGGGCATTACGAATTAATATTACATGAAATCTTTTGTAACGTGATAGAGGTCAAGAGATACAGCACTTCTTATATAGATCCTTGTACTCTTGGAGAGAGAGAGAGAGAGAGAGAGAGAGAGAGAGAGAGAGAGAGAGAGAGAGCAAGGAATGCGGTGCCCTGACAACCTGTCTTGT
>NC_087203.1:102917729-102925229 GCF_015104395.2 Macrobrachium nipponense
TATTTTAGATATACATAATAATCTATTTTTTATATACGTATTTGGGACAGTTTTTGATATTTAAATTTTTTATTTTTTTGTTTTATTTTATTTTTTTAGTTATTTATTAAGCTGGTTTATACCTAGAAAGAATATTCTGTTGATTGTTGCAGCTGTTCGTAAAGTCTTTTCTTGAAATATGCATTTCTAAAGCAGGAAAAATTATCCGACGCTTTAATTACGCGTTGTGGCTCCTTTGAAGGCACCAGCTGTACATAAGGCGGCTGGGCTCCCCTCAGGGGTTCCCGGGGTACCTTTTGTTCCTTATGTACCCCTAAGGTTTTGTTATTTTTAGATTCCTGTGTACCCCTAAAAATTGAGGATGAAAAAGAAATACAATGAAATGGATATTGTGATATAATTTTATCATGAAATGTGTTTGTGAAGACTGCATAAGAATATTAATGGTAATAAGGAAATATAAAAAAAAGACAAGACATTTTGCAATCTAGAAATACAGATATCATGTATTGCACAGTGCAGACTATTCTCTAACATCCAATGTACCCCCTGAAGAGTACAAATGTACCACTTCCCAGGTTGGGAACGTCTGTCTTAAAGGAAAATTATGTGTACAACTTGGCCTTAGAGGGTTGTAAGAAAGTAAGCTATAAGAGAGGACATTTCACGGTAGGCTAGAGGCAGCTGACCAAATCCCTTGCTCCTACTAGGAGCTGGCAATAACTATATCAGTAGCACCAACCAAATGGCTTAATTTTATTAGTCGGATAATGTGCAATCGACATATACTTCATTTATAAAGTAGTTTTTCTTACATGAATGCGATCCTACTTGTGTATATATAAGCTTCTCTCTCTCTCTCTCTCTCTCTCTCATTCTAAATTGAGAATTTGTAGCGGACATTCTTTCATTTCTGCTTAATGGTGTTAGTTCGCTAGCATATTTTTAAAAAAGTCAGCGAAACGCTGTGCTTTGCAGGACAGAGTTGCCGCACATACATTGTAGACATCACTCGGATGCCAAGTTCACTGGGTACGCGTCAGTTTGTCCAGGGTATAAGAGGAGGGACGGCTCTAATGGAGGCGTGAGCTTTAACTGAACAAGGGCACAACACCCCCACTTGGCACTTAACGCAAATGACAAGTAACTTCGCTTTTACCCAGCTATTAACTTGGAGTGAGTACACAGTGGTTATGTATGGCCTCAATTCGGCGCGAATAGATTGAAATGTTATGACAGTTTCACCGTTTGTGGAAACAGGTAGATAGCTGTCTAATAGGTTTATGTTTTTTGGTATATAAATAAACTAAATGCATTCATACATACATTTCAACACAGCCAGATAAATTTTAATTTCTCCGTAATTACCTACAGCTTGGGAGAATACTGCACAAAATTGGCTCTTGAAGTACAAAAATGAACGTGATCGTCTTAGGAAAAAAAATATAAGATGGTAGAGATCATAATTTCCACTGTTCTGTGACCTTATGTTGAACTTGAAGAAAACGTAGTGATTCTGGAATACAGGAGACAAGAATCTAGGCACTGCATGATTTGAAGTCATCGAAAACTGAAAAATAAAAGAAAGACTATGTGAAATAACAGGAAACAAACATGAAACTGAATAGGAAAGGAAATAGAATAGTTGAACTGATAGACTAATAAATAGGTAAATAATGCTTGTACTACGCTACCGCTTGAGAATAATTACATACATTTTCAGAGAGAAGAAACAAAGAGGAAAATAATGTCGAAGAATATGAAAAGAAATCGAAAGCCAACCCAGGAGAGCCATAAATTAAATGCTAAAGGAAATATGAAGTGAATAATTGTCGAAAGAAAACAAGGGTGTTTCCTCTATAGGACTGTGTGCTTTTTCGCTTGCCTTATCATTTAATGAAATGTTTTTCACTGCTTGCCGTTCTTTTCCACGGTTTTAATTGGACCCAAGTTTTCTTTAACTCTGCACCCATGAATTCGTCGTAGATCATGAATGATTTGTATCCAAATGGAACGAATATTTTTTATTGTTCAATGTAATTCTGAAGGAGCATTTTGTGTATTATGATGCATGATTACTGTGAAATTATGTTATGAATGTAGAAACAAACAACACACTCTCACAATCACATACACACTCACACACACACACACACACACACACCACACACACACACACATATATATATATATATATATATATATATATATATATATATATTATATATATATATATATTATATATATATATATATATATATATATGTATATGTATATATATATTATATATATATATATATATATATATATATATATATATATATATATATATATATATATATATGTGTGTGTGTGTGTGTGGTGTGATTGTGAGCGTGTGTTGTTTGTTTCTACATTGATAACATAATTTCACAGTAATCATATATATATACACACACACACACACACACACAGACTATATATATATATATATATATATATATATATATATATATATATATATATATCTGTGTGTGTGTGTGTATCGAACAAAAGGGCCTCCTCAAGGTAATGTCTACCATTCGTAAAATATTCATAAAATGCTCTCTCTCTCTCTCTCTCTCTCTCTCTCTCTCTCTCTCTCTCTCTCTCTCTCTCTCTCTCTCTCTCTCTCTCTCTTTGTAGCATGTTCATTTCTTGTTTAAATACTTCCGTTGCTTTAGGTGTGATGAATTCTATTACTAAGCATCATAATACAGAAAATGCTCCTTCAGAATTACATTGAACAATGAAAATATTCGTTCCATTTGGATACAAATCATTCATGATCTACGACGAGTTGCTGGTTGCAGAGTTAAAATTGCAGTGCCTGTGGTCCCCTAGTGTTAGTTAGCTTCTCTAAATTAATTATCTCGTCCTCTGTCTTTATGTTCGTCATTCACTTTCCACTTCTTCATTTTCTCCCTTTTCCTAAAGTCTCTTTATCGTCGTTCCCGAGTCATTTGTTTTATGACCTATTTTGCCAAATATTCCCTCGCACTAATCGTTGTATCTCGGGCCTAAATGTCGTCCCATGTTTCGTTTTATTAGTGACTTCAGTATTTGCACACAATATTAGCAAGAAACATGAGCTTTTTATTAATATGTTTTTCACTTTAGCAAGTTATTTCGGTACATAACAATTCGTATTGCTTTGTATGACAGCGCTCCTGATCTTTTCTTTGTTTATAATAATATGGTTCACACAAGCAAAACACGCTTGTATACTCTTACAGTTTGATAATACAGGTCATTTAATCGTCCTAACATATATACGGTAATTTGACAGTGCGTTTCATTAAACGTTATGAGAATGCAGAAGTGCATATTAGCTGGTTTCTGGGAAAAAAAAAAAAAAAGTTTTAGTAGAATTAGCAGTATGAGCATTTTTCATCTGTGGTTACCGGGCATGTTGACATGGACTGGTGCATGTGTCAGGTTACATTCGTTCCTACTTTTGGAAACTAACGCTACATATCTGGAATTGTTTGGACTTGTATCAAGTGGTATACAGAGTAAACTACATGGCGCCTACCGAATTAAAATCACAGTCCACGTTACTTCTCTTTATTTGCCTGTTTAAGGTTATTATTCTGAATTCATTAAAGGTGCTGATGAAATTATTGCTTTGTTTATGGATCTATTTGTTATTCATAGACCCCCAATTAATTAACCTTTCGTATTCATCCATGTGCACAGTACCTACATCTTTTATATTTTATCTTTTTCGTCACCTAGTTATTTTTCATCCTGTTGCTTTCAAGTGGAAATGAATGCTGTGCTGTTTACCTCCTTGGGTAATTTATTGTCTAAACTGAAATCATATATATTCGTGTAAGTGAAATGCCACGTCGACATATCGTTATGACATCACACCTTCTTTATTACTTTTCCCTATGTAAGTTTCATCTACCAAGAGACTTTCATAAAATTTATTACTCATTTTCCCTGCGTGGCTGTAGCAACTACGTGAATTTCGACGTGAATGGAAGTCTTCCCTGACTTTTTCTCACTCCCAGTAAATATTCGTATTATGAAGCCACAGTTTCTTTTCTTTTTTTTTTGCTAGATTGCGAAGCTTGCGTTAGTGTTCATCCCTCTCACACGTTTAAACGGAGACGTACAGTATAACGCTTTGTTATTCATCACTTGTTCAGGCAACGATTTCCTTTGTGACTTTAACCCGGCTACCATTGGGATTTGCCCGGCTACCATTGGGATTTGCGTATCATTAATATATAGCATTTTGATTTTTTTAAATCTTGAGACTTTATTCAATTTTTAATGACGTTTGACGGTGTAATTTGCCACAGCCGTAACTTGGAAAACTAAAAGTTTTATTTTTATTTTTGTGTAGCTGGTACCTCTCTCATTCCCTATTTTCCTATAACGGAATTCCGTTCTTTTCCATTTCCATTTTTCTGTTCTATTCCGAAGCATGATTTTCATTTTAGGGAGAAAAGTTTTTGAAATGTTACCTAATTTACATGTAATGACCTGGAGATTGTGCAATCGTTTTAAGAATTGACTTTTAGGAGAACATTTGTTTGTTTTCAGGGGTTGTATCTGATGTTTTCTCTCTCTCTTTCTCATTCTCGCTAATATATGCCGACTGCCTGGTGCCCAATTTGCAATTAAGGCACGGGAGTCTTTGATTATGCATTTACCTGAACTGAGTGAACTTGGTTAAATCTCTTGAATTTGTAAAAATGGAATCTCAGTTTAACGAATTCTAAGGGTTTCGAAATTCTTGCTTCTACTGGTGATTTTCCCCCCTTCCTTCATTATAAAAGTACTAAAGTACCTCTGGACCCAGTACCTCATTCTAGGGATCATATTAACATTTCAGGGTCTCTGTTTCACTTACATAGAACCTGCATATCTGTTTATTTGGTGTTCCGTCTCTTTTATATAAGGAATTCTTTCTTCATATATTTTCCCTTGTTAACTTCGCTTTCATTGACAAGATTTTGTTCAGAATTAGTAAGCTGTTTTGGTGTCAGTCCGCTCATTTTGCGACTTGACAGAGTTTTTGGTTTCAGTTGAGGGTTAAGCTCAAGGTCACTGATTTTGAATATATCCTGTTGCCTGCCTCCTTTCATGTGTTCGAATATTGTCAGTATGTGTATCGTCTACTTAGAGACACTTTGACCATGACCAGTGTAATTTAATGTAAGTTAGCCTGTGATTAGATTTATTTTATTGAAAGTATTGCTTACAGATTTCATTGTACGTGCTTAGATTTGATATGTTGCTTCCGTTTAGTCAGACCCATTTTGAAATGAAGTTCATTTTTTTTTTTTTTTTTTTTTTTTTTGATGGCTTTGCCCACATTTGACAGAGTTCTTTCCAATTCTGTTCATTGTTTCGGAAACAGGCGAAGCACGTTTCGACCTTGATCCAAAGTCATTTGGTCAAGTTTAAAGAGTGTCAAACACATATATTAGAGATTTTTGGCTTTGTGAAACTCGGTTTTACAGGGGTTTTACAATTAAATGATAGAACAGAACATTACAGTTGTATTATCTGCAGCTGCTGAACAACAGACATACATGAGAGTTTTAGAAGGATATCAGGCATTCTCTGAGAGTAATCAAACAGTGATCTTTTTTATTTAGCCCAGTTAACTGATATTCTAAATCAGTTTATATTATCAAATCTATATAATAAAATACCTAACGGTTTATTTTTCTGTAAAGTTTGATAAATAATCATTCTTTTAAATTATTTTTTTGGAGTGAATTATATCAGGTAAATCTGCCATTAAGTGAATATTTTATTCGATTATCCTTTATTAGTCGAGTTTGTTGGGAATTCGATTAGAAAATGTAAAGAGTTTGCAAAAACAAAAGAATCGTGTTGGATGAACAATCGTTTGTTCAGGGGTTCAAACATCTGTGTCTGTCCTCAGAAGAAAGTGCATGCAACTTCAGGCAATTACATTAATTACATGAAATTAGGTACTGGTGTGAGTAGTAGCAACCGCAGACGGAAGTAATTTCATATTGTTTCCATCGAGGGGAAGAGAAGGACAAAAGAGCGGTGTAACAACAAAGGACATTGTATAAATAAACGAAATATATATTATTTACTTCTCATATGTAAGTCACAGGTACATATTATTACGTAGTCCACGCAAACACTCGCATCCTTCACTTAAATTTAAAAATCAAACTCTTTAATTAATCGTTTCTTATTTAAATAAGCGTTTTGTGTCATAGTAAGATGAATCCTCGTGAACTTGTCTTCGAAATGATTTTTCACTGCAGAGTAACAAAATCTGGCAATTTTTGTTATTTTGTATTGAAATTTCCCTCAGAATTTTTACTCTTTCTGGTAAATATTATATATAATATTATATATTTATATATGTATGTGTTTGCAGATTATATATATTGCAATGGCTTATGGTAACATGCTGACCAAGTTTAGTAGGGTTCGTGGTTGGCGTCTGAACTACAGCCCCTAGGCGACCCACCTGCAAATGGGTATTAGCGCAGCAAGGACTCAAGCGAAGAACACAGGACCGGCAACCTTGTCATCTAAAGACTTTAGCAAAACCGGAATCCACTATCCACATTTCACCGTCCACTCTACACGGGGAAAAGTCGTTTGATTAAAAAGAACTACATATAAAGCAAACCCAAGTTCCTCCACAGCATTAGAGATTTTGGTTAATGGCTTTGGGATTAACCAAAGGCATTTGGTCTTCTTGGGACAATGACAAGTCTTCGCCGTGCACCGAAGCAGCTTCATTTTCTCTTTTCATTTCTTCCTTCTAACAATGTGATTCGGTATTTTTGATGCATCTGCTTGGTTTTTATTGCTCTATACTCAGCGTTCTCCTTAATTTATCTCTTGCAATTAAACGGATATTCCAACGAAGTAATGCCAGTTTCCACGGTGGAATTCGGGGGGCTTGTAAGTTCCTGTGGTTACAACCTGCTCTTGGGGAGGAGCGCTGTGGCTGCCGTGTGGAATTTTGAATATTTGGGCAATGGGGCTACCTGCTAGTGTTCTTATACAGACAGAACACAGACATTTCAAATATATTACCGGCCACACAGAAGGTAGCTGAGGTCTATATAGTGTGGTCTGAAGCAGGTAATCCACTTGTATTTGTTTTCATCAAATTAAATGTTACGAATTTGCCTTCCCTCTAATTGCAAAGATAGATAGCACTCTGCCAGATTACGTAAAAATCAACGTATTCAGCCCTAAATTTCTTAAAGGGGATCATGTCCATCACTTTCCAAGTAGATATGTTTCTTTTTTTTTTTTTTTTTTTTTTTTTGGGGGGGGGTTTTTTTTTTTTTTTTTTGGGGGGGGGCTATGGGGAAGGGGGGAGATTAATCTTTCCAAGTAGATATGTTTCAGTGTGGGGGGGGGGGGGGTTATGGTGGGTGAAAGATTAATATAATAGTGAGAATAGGTTGTTGTAGCATAGTGCAATGTATACTCCTAATGAAGGCCTTGGCACCA
>NC_087203.1:102930229-102945229 GCF_015104395.2 Macrobrachium nipponense
GAACAGTATATATAAATAAGTACGGCTTCACCTTGCGAGAGCCTATGCTATCATGTTGACAGTCGCCTTATGAATATCATTACTCAGTCCAGCGACCTCCTTGATCTCGTCCGCGGTCCGTTGTGTACTTCCACGTGTGCCTCGTTCATCCTTTGTCTTCTTTCAGGACGGGGATATTCAGAAATCCTTCTCTAGCAGTCCTTTGAGAATGATGTGATGTCCGGCGGTTTTCAACTCCTTTAGAACATTTTTTTTTTTTTTTTTTTTTTAATGGATTGGTGTTTCTCCTATGGCGGGTGGCGAGTTTATAAGCGATCTCTCTCTCTCTCTCTCTTCTCTCTCTCTCTCTCTCTCTCTCTCTCTCTCTCGTCTGCTTTTCGTAAGTTTGGACGTACCAGAAATTTTTCCCCTGCCTTTATTGAAAATCATGACGGTATTCCCACATATCATTGGGTACGCAATCAGAATCTATATAACTCAATTTAACATTGTCATGAATTTAACTAATAAGTGTGGAGTGAAGGACGTACGGAAATAGAAGATTGTTGATATCCAGCAACAAAGAGCGACCCTTAATTTGTAATTAGCATCTAGAGGAACATCTCATTTCAGTTCTGGAATAAGAGAATCCAGTCCTGAAGAGACTCTGTCGCAAAGACTTATTCTGTTTATTATGACGTTTCGTGTAACCTTACCGTGAATAGGGAAGCCAGTTGAGTTCTGTGCAAAGAAAGAAAGCAAACAGATAGAGAAATATGATGAAAATACAATAGATAGAGAAATATAATAAAGATAACAAATAGATAGAGAAATATAATAAGAATAGATGAATTAGATATAATAACAAAGAAAACCCGATAAGAAACGAAAAGTCAGTAAGGAAACGAATGAATATATAGATAGTAAAGTTAAAAAGGGTAAAGAATGGATATTCAAGAACGTAAAGAGAAAGCGATAAGGAGAAAAAGATGAAAGAATTGGAGGACGCAAAATAAGAGAGACAGTGATGACGTGCAAAAAATAAACGATCAGAGCTGCAGAAGGATACGATAAGCTAAAGAAAGGGAAGGAGACAAGAAAGATGAGAGACGGAAAACCAGAAGAAGGAATATGATGGCGATATGAAAGATTCAGAAGAGGTAAAAACGTACCTCGTCATAGAAAAATGAAGGAAAATTAAACAAGATGAGAATAATTATAATATGTGCAACAGAGATGGGGGTCAAGATTTTTATTTTTATTTTATTTTTATTTTTTTACCAAGCTACCATTTCGATTTTGTAAACAAATGGGGAAAATTACAATGAGATAATTCAGTTTTTGAAATTCAAGGTACTGCTTTGCTTTATCAAAGAAGGGACATTATTGTTTTATTGAAATGTAACATTTTTATCATTATTTTTATAATCTGATGGAATTAATTTTCATTGGTTGAAAGGTAGACTTCAGGTGTTTATCTACTATAAAAAAGACTTACAACTGATTGTTTCTATTTCAATAGATATAAGTTGAATCCTTTGTTAATCATGTTTGCAAGTGCTGCACTTTATGGGTACACTATTTCCATTTTTAAGAACATACAATCGAGTTTTTCATGTAAATAAGAAACATACAATTCATTTAACCATCAAGACCTTGCAGTTCACGATTTCTCTTCCTATATGGTTTTTTTTCCCATCTTTTAAAATGGAAGATATCTAGCTGAAGAAATAATACACTCGATCCTGAAGTACTCTTTGCTGCAGGACTGCCAGAAAGTTTGGTTTTGGGAGGAAACTGCAGTGTTCGGGAAAATGCTCCATTTTCAGAGTTCTTGGTATCAGTGACCGTCCGCGAAGTATACAAATGGCTCCGTTGATTAGCCTAAATTTCAAACTAAGTATTGTGATTGCAATATAATCTTCTTACATTTAAAAAATGAACTTTCTCCGTTTTTGAAGCCTTTATGTTGTATAAGTGTCGTTGATAATTAACAGTTGTTCACTTTCCTTTAGTAGTATATTAAAACAATATGATTAATCTGTAATTATATGAATCTTATCGGTATTGTCTTTAATATGGATTCAAACATTTTCCTTCCTTCGCCTATTGAGGCAGAATACTCACTCCAAGATAATAGGGTAAGAAGTTGTCATTTCTTGGTATCGCAGGACATTTCTTCTCACAGAAATGAGATTCGAACCTACTGTGACATATTTCTGGCGTTGTAAATATGAACTGCGATCATTTACTTAGAGGGGTAATACCGTCAGGTATGTAGGCATTACTTATGGTTCTTTGCAGCGTGCCTTTGGCCCCTAGCTGCAATCACTTTCGTTCCTTTCACTGTAGCTCTTTTCATATTCTCTTTCTTCCATCTTACTTTCCACTCTCCTAACAATTAATTCATAGTGCAACTGCGAGGTTTTCCTCCTGTTACACCTTTCAAACCTTTTACTGTCAATTTCCCTTTCAGCGCTGAATGACCTTATAGGTCCCAGTTCTTGGCCTTTCGCCTAAATTCTATATGCAAATCAAATCAAATCAAATCAGACCATTTATCCATATTCCTTCCAGCCAGAATTTCTTAATTAATCCATTTTTAAGTAAACCCACTACCGGCATGTTAACACAGAGCTCAGGTCATATCAGGTGAGTCTTTATAAAGAAAACAAGCAAAATTAAAGGAGTAGATTGGAATTCAGCGATTTAATATATAACGAGCAAATGGGCTATGGGCTTTAACATTACTCTCAACGATAAGGATAAAGGACATGTAATCCTAATTACCCTCCAGAATTTTCCGGTAACTCCCTTCTGGTTTCGTTTGCATGCATCCCGTTCGATAGACATAAGCTGTTGTGGTGAAAACTGAAATTGCAAAGTCGTGTGTTGTTAAAACTTTGTGAGGCATGTTGGCCGAGGAATTCAGAAAACGACAGATAATGCTTTCCCCACGATACAGAACCAGTTTTTGGCGAATGCTCGCGGCTCGCTGTTCATGCACTGCCTTTGGCTAAAGGTCAAGTCGAATATATATATATATATATTATATATATATATATATATATATATATATATTATATATATATTATATATATATATTACATCAAACGGGGTAGTAACAGAGAATTAGCATGATGTTGGTAGATAGTTTGTAAGAAAAAGAAAAAAAAAAAAAGGAGAATTCGTGCTATCTTTCCTATCCTGAGTAAATTCAGCGTGAAATGAGATTCCTAGGAATGGGAGATTCATTTTTATGAAGAGACGAGTTGGGGGGTGGGGGGTGGGGGTGGGGGGGGGGTGGGGGGGGGGTGGGTGGGTTAGAATGTAAAATTTCTATCGCCATAAACATTCTTACCTCTGCTAAAACATCACGCTCGAGTCTGCTTCTTTGGGAAGAGTATTATGTAAAGATTTTTTATAAAAAGCCTTGAAACACAGATCAAGTTTATCTCTGGGGTGAGGGATTCTCCGAGAAGTTGGAGCAAGGAACATCATAATAAAATGGAGGTGCAAGAATATTCTCATGAGTTTTAGGATAAAATTTCTTCATGAGCAAAGGATTGATGCATTAAACTTTGGTGGCGATCGGCTTTTGTTTTCGGTTCAGCGCGAGTTTCTATTATGTTTTAAAACGGCAGGGGCTTTGCCGAAGGCATTGTTGTTGTTTTTATAATATGCATGCTTCCGATAAGATGGAAATTCTGGTCTTGTCCTCGTATATGTAAAATAAAGGTTTCACTACTTCACAACATTCGGATTTTTTCTTCGCTGTGACATTTTCTTTCGGAGACTTTTATCTGTTTATTCGACTCCGTCGGAAGTATTTTCCTATAGAAATCCCGTGGCATTTCTTCCTTCAGAACGGAAAATGGAATTTTCAAAGAGGAGATTAAATTTATGAAAGACAGCACGACAAGAGTGTGTTTTCATGGTCTAAAGCCATTTCAGGTATCTTTTATAATAGGCTTTCCATGCATCGTTAAAGTATATTTTATTTCCGAGATGCTGCAAGATATAAAACTTTATTATACTTTCTGTTTACTTTTCAGTTGTTTTGTCGACTCTTTTCTTAGATATAGATAATGATAAATCATACGTTTCAGCATGCTTACAAGGAAATTCACTTTGATATTTTCTTACGAAAATTAAAACATACTGTGTCAAGTTTTATTCATTATGTGACATGAATACCAGTACGCCCTTTTGTGTTTGGGATTCAGTCTGGCCATGTCAACTATGTGACTATTTGTGCTCAAAGAATCAGGTACAAATACACACACACACACCTATGTATATATATATATATATATATATACATATAATATATGTATATATATAATATATATATATATATATACATATACATATATATATATATATATATATATATATATATATATATATATGTATATATATGCATATATATACATACATATTATATATATATATAATATGTATGTATATATATGCATATATACATACATATATTATATATGTATGTATGTGTGTGTGTGTGTGTATGTATATTGGTATTCATGTCACATGAAAAAATAAAAAACTTGACGCAGAATGTTTTAAATTGAGTAAGGAAATATCAAAGTGAATTTTTCTTGTACACATGCTGAAACTTATCATTTATCATTTACCTATATCTAAGAAAAGAGTCGACAAGATACCTGAAAAGTAAACCAGAAAGTATAATACAGTTTTATAGCTTGCAGCATCTCGGAAATAAAATATACTTTAAACGATGCATGGAAAGCCTATTATAAAGATACCTGAAATTTTTTTTTATAAACTCTCTACCAACATCATGCTAATGCTGTGTCACTACACTTTATTTTGATGTATATAATTATATATATATATATATATATATATATATATATATATATATATATATATATATATTCAAGGTGTAGTGACACAGCATTAGCATGATGTTGTAGACAGTTTATAAAAAAAAACAAAAAAGCTTCTACTATAGGTATATATATATATATATATATATATATATATATATATATATATATATATATATATATATATATTTATATACCTCGTGTGTGTGTGTGTATTTGTACCTGATTATGTGAGCACAAATAGTCATATAGCTGAAGTGAATGAATGGCCAGACTGATCCCAAACACAAAAGGACGTACGGGTATTCGTGTCACATAATGAATAAAACCTTACGCAGTATGTTTGAAATTATAATTGTATTCCTGGCTGCTGTATTCAGTGTAATATGTTAAGCCTGAAGACTTTGCACTGCAGGGGTTGCATGCATCAACATTCCAACGTGCTTTAATATGCACCCTGATCCTTTTAGCCCTCCGAGTAGTCTCAGTGACCACGTTGTATACTGTTACACATTGCATGCCCACACGGCCTATTTATAAGCTCTACAACAGTTGTGATACAAAAAAAATTATTTTTGTTATATAGAATAATTGTAATCTTCGTATGATTAAATATGATATGATCTCTCAGTATTTAATAGCTTTTTAATTCTTCCGTTTGGGCCATTGTTGTGTACATTCCTTTATAATTACACAACATTCCTTTATAATTACAGATGTATGGAGGGGATAATGCTAAAAGAATCACAGTAGATGCACGTAACTTCAATAAATAAGCGAATACCACAGGAAAATGATAGGCAGAAATCCAAGCGCTTTCGTCTTTACTAACATATTGTCAAGGAACGAATGAAATACAGTTGGAAAGAAAGTTAGCAGGTAAACAAAAAGATCAGAATACCAGATGTGTTTATTATCAAAAGGAATGAGTTGCCGACCAGGATGTCTTATTCGAGCTCTGGGGTTGGGGTTTTAATAAATTATATGTGGGTGTTGTTTCCGATATCGATTTGGGGGAAAATAGAACTTCCTTCCTAAGAGAAATGCTGTTGAGGATTCAGAAGAAGAAATGAAACCAAAAATGTGAAAGGTGATTAACGCAATTTGATTGTCACTGCTGTAGTAAAACGAGTTCGGTAAGACAAGGTTGCGAAAACGGCAGTAATCGATATATTATTATGGTTGGTATAGAGAATGAAAATAAAAGGAAATTGGGGTTGGAGACTAAAATGATTCTGGAACTTTCTGGAACAAATATTGTACTGGTGAACGAATAGGAAGTCTCCTGTGGAGATTTATTCTGTTAAGCAAAGAATGAAATTGCTCCAGAGTAGGATGGGACGGCCTAGAGTGAGGAATGGGGGAGAACATGAGGAGGGTAAAAGTAGCGAGTGCAATATAATGAACTGATTTGGTTGACATCATCTCTACGGCAGTAAAGACGTAATTGGTTCCAGGCATGCTGAAGCGTAATGTTACGACTATGACGATGTAGAGATTGAAGGATGCACAATGTATAGGCACTCATATTAAGTTCATGGATGTCTCCGGCCATAAAGCTGAATTCCATCCAACCCCTTTCTGGACAACGGGTCTGTATAGTGACGTAAGACGGGCACACACCAAAACTTTCCAGTACAGCAGAGTTAGGTAGCTGAACATTTGGCCAGTTTGGCACTCCCAGACACCTGTCGTCCAGAAATGGGTGAAATGGAAATCTCTCTCAAACACCCGGACATCCATCAAAAAATATGAGTGACTGAGCAAAATTTAGAGGGAGACTGAAGGATGCATTTACGAGAACTGAACAAACTAACAATCAGCGGAAAGGCCCTCGGTGGGAAGGGAGCGGGTAGTAAACAAATTATTGTTTCCTGTCAGCTATTACTATTGCCGCGAAGGTAATTGCTCCAGAGCAACAACAACGAGACAGAGAGAGTTGTTTCAGAATGGGCTTCCTGTATGCTTGCTCATGATTAAATTTGCGTTTTACTGGACACCATCTTAGCTGGGGAAACGAATACAAAATCAGGTTCATCTGAAGATTGAGGAGAATGCAGAAGACTGTTTACAGAACTAATTAGTTCCCCTCCCCCGTGAACGAATGTAATGAGGTATTCAAATGTAACGGAAGCGGAAGAGGTAAACAAGTCTCGTATTTCTTTGTACGTAAAGTAGAACGTATTTTGGAAAATGTTTGTTTGGAATAATAGTAAAGCAGAGCTTGCAGTAAAATGATTTTTGAAAGGATTTCCGATTAAGCGAGAAACAGAGAGGGCTGCTGCTGAATTGAGAAAGGGAGTAAATTGTTGACTGCAATGGATATTTCCAGACGGATGCAAGAATAAATAGGCAATACCATTAATGTTTATTGAACAATCCTGGTGTACACCGGGGTCTGTAACGTTATTCAAGGGACAATCATTTTGTTTTCATGATATTGCCATACGGAAAAAAGTTCCATTATGGACCCAATGTTCCACTTATTGAAGTTGATAGGGGGAAGTCCAAGTGCTTTTGCAAGTGCTTTTATTAAAGTTGATAGAGATTTGCAAGTGCTTTTATTAAAGTTGATAGGGATTTGCAAGTGCTTTTATTGAATCTGATAGGGGAATTTGCAAGTGCTTTTATTGATGTTGATAGGGATTTGCAAGTGCTTTTATTAAAGCTGATAAGGGAATTTGCAATTGCTTTTATTGAAGCTGATAGGGGAATTTGCAAGTGCTTTTATTGATGTTGATAGGGGATTTGCACGTGTTTTTTTTAAGTTGATTGGGGGATTTTTAAATGATTTTGCAAGTGCTCATATTGAGGTTGATTGTGGGATTTGCAAGTGCTTTTATTGAAATTGATAGGGGGATTTGCAAGTGCTTTGATGAAATGATAGAGGTATTTGCAAGCGCTTTTGTAAGTGCTTTTATTGAAGTTGATAGGAGGAATTGCATGGTCTTCTATTGACTGACAGCCTCGCAGATGTATTGTGGATGACTTCGATGCTCTAAGTTATGATTTTTATGTATATTTAGTCATTAGCTTTTCGATAGTTTTCGGTATATACATTAAACTGATGATTTGCCCTTGTACTCGAATAAAAAAATATTCCATGCTCAACGAATTTTCTCATTTTTACCTTTTTTAGATTCTTTTTTATTCTTAATAGGAGTATCGCCAATGTTGCAACATTTCAAGAGCTTCCCTCTCCAATATTTGTGGATTGCTATGTGCGAGATTCATAAAGACATACGCATAAACACATACACTAACACCAGTCGACCTAGCTGCGAATGAATAGCAGGGGTTGCTGAGGGTCAAAAAAGAAAGGGCGTGGGTCTAGCAACCTCATCCCTATAGACATGTTGATTACCGAAAGACGCTGCCCCTCTGGCGCACTTTTCCCAAAATGGGAAGAAGGTGAATGTCTGCTTCTTTTGAATTTTTCGAAGAAGAGAAAAACATATCCCGCCTTTTGCTGCAGTTAAATGAAAGCCGAATCAAAACCAGAATGCTCCCATCTCGCCACTCCAGGTTTCTTTCAGAGCAGTGAAAAAAACCAAGACGCCTTTGGAATGCGGCGGCAACAAGCGGTCCGCTTGTTGCCGCGCGAGAGAATGCAGAGAGCAAGACAAATATGTCTTCAGCAGACCAAGTCTATAGAACATTGAAGGGAGAAGCTCTCGAGTCATGCACGCATAGTGGCAGAAGATGAACCCCATCGAGAACATACAATAACAGCAAATTTTACATTCACTTCCCGTGCCCAAAGCTATTTCTTACGATACGCATACCACTACACATGCGCGTGCATACATACACGCACGTAGACCCTATGACACACACACACACACATACACATACACGCACACACACACACACACACACACACACATATATATATATATATATATATATATATATATATATATATATATATATCACTTTCGCTTTTATAACTCATGTGTTTTTATACGATCTTTTCATGATATTCCCGATTTTTATAAACGTCAGTATTTGTTGATTCCAACATATTTTATTATTGGTGGTCAGTAATTGTACCACAGGAGAAGGGGTATATTTATTGTCTAAATGACAAAAATTCTCGCGGACAATTAAAGTGATTCTCATAACGGATGTCCCTCAGATGTTCCTGTGATGTGATTTTTTTTTATGTCTGCGTTAAGATTGATTTTAGTTATATACTTTACATACTAAACGACGTGAGTTTCATTTGATGGCGAGTTTCTCTTGAGCAAAAATCACTCCAGTTTAAGTTGCATTTATTAGACGTGTTTTTATGAAGCCAATACTATAGTCAGTGTGTGGAAGATCCCTCCTTTTTTTTAAGAATGGTCGTCGTTTGCAAATCCTATAGAAATATAGTGTGGGTGCAGCAATTGTAGGACAGTTAAGCCTTTTTTCGTAGGTTGAAGGGTTACGAATAAGACGGTTCTAGTAATTTCTTATGCCTTACATATATCTCATACGAATTTTGAAGTTGCTATATGAGAGAGAGAGAGAGAGAGAGAGAGAGAGAGAGAGAGAGAGAGAGAGAGAGAGAGAGAGAGAATTTTATTTACTAGGCCGGGTAAAAGAGGAAACTTAGAGAGTTACAATTATCTGGAAGAAGTCACTTACCTTTCTGGGACTTCTTACTCTGACGTACGTTTGGTATTTAACTTCACGGGGGCATTTATGTTAGTATTTTTTGCGCGTGTGTGCGTGTTTCCAGAATTTAATTTCAATAAGTGATCCATGGTGATGGTTTGATGAACCATGACCAACAACTTCCAGGTAAGAATTTAACCCTTCCATTTGTGTTAAAGCTGTTTTAGACTTTTTTTTTCTTGTGGTTTTATCTGTTTGTACCTGAGCATTGAACATTCAAGTCATTTAAATTCAACGAAACCTAACGCTGTATTTTTAGTGTATGTAGGACAGCCAAAACAAAATAAATGTCAGTCTATTGTTTTTTCAGGAACACAAGCTACACGTATACATATAGTCCACTGAGTAATTATACGCTGACTTTATAATACGAATAAGATATAGGCAGTTCTTATTCCTTTGCTCCTTTTTTTTTTAATGGTAATAGATCAGTTAATGTCGACCTTCTTGGTTTTACAAATACCAGATGAAAGTTGTCTTGCAGCTTTCACCTGCAGTGTATCAGAGAAAGTTAGTGCTGTTTTTTTTTATAAAAAAAGTTAGCTGTGGCCTCGTTGTTTCATAGGAAGGTGCTCCATCTCTAGGTGAAACATGGAAGTTGCTCATCCTGCAAATAAATCTGTTAAATCTCTCGTTGATTGAGATCTTCCTATGGTTACGGACCGGATTTATTAGGCACATCTACCAATTAGGAGACTCGGAAAAAGTTAAATGTAATTGAGTCTAATATGGCGTAACTGGATTATAACTTCCTCCCCTTATAGGTTACATTACTCTTGTTTTGCAGGATAGTTGAGATCCTATGATTGGTAGTTTCAGGTTCTTCTACATTTCACTTCTGTCCGCTGGTTCGAATCCACGAGAGGACGAAATTATTATCAACTAAAAAAATTCACCCTCGGTCAACATATATGAAAATACATTAATTCCGATGTAGAGCAAATTGGATATTAAAGGACATTCGTAGCTTAATGCATAACATTGGCAAATTCATACACCTACACAGAAGGTTCATCTGCATTACGTCGAGTCTGCATACTACACCTTTTCACTTTCATATAATTCTCAAATTTTAAGACGTTTCCTTTTTCAAACCTCTATAGTCACTGCTATCTAGAACTTTTTAGCTTTCTTCGTACGATATTTTTTGTGAATTTTACCAGACTTGTCTTCCATTCTCTCCACGTAACCAACCCACCTAGAAACGAGGACCTACGATAGCCGTTCTTTCCAATTCCCCACCTCGTCATTTCTCACCCTTTCATTACCTTTCACTTCACATATACTACTTCGGATTCTGTATACATTTCTTCTTCTTCTTCCCAAATATTTTTCGATTTCCCTGCTAACATCTCTTCGACTATTTTGACTTGCGCCTTCTCTCGTGAATATTCTTATGAGCTATTAAGTAATAATGCAAAGCTCGTAACAACGTACTAAATATTTGTCTTGCACCATAGTTTCGTGTTCGAATTTATTTTCCCCACTCGATCGTGAAGTGTTTTTTATGCTTATAACGTAAAGAAGTTTTTTTTTTTTTTTTTTTTTTTTTTTTTTTTTTTTTTTTTTAACGAAGCGTGGAATTCATGTCGATGGCACAGTCAGTTCTCGGAGACTATTGACTATTTGACTCTTAATTGCTCACTTTCGCTTGTCACGCTTCGATTCCGGGAACCAAATACCCAATTCTCTCTCTCTCTCTCTCTCTCTCTCTCTCTCTCTCTCTCTCTCTCTCTGTTCCTTTCTTTTCTCTCTTCAATTCGGGATGAAGATTCTTACAAAGTGCAATTTCGATTTTTTTTTCTCGGTAAAGTTGATTTTTGGGAATAGGGAACACTATATGTTTATTATTGTCATTATTTTTACAACCTTGCTAGAATCAGCTAGAATCTGCAACCTCAACCTGACCCCTGCTACCCTGTTTTCTAAGGATTAGATTTCTCCTAATTAGTATCTTTGCTGTGGATTGTTCATTGTGTTCTCTGGATGATATGTATTCAGCCACTTTAGCTTGCTATATTCTCCTTATTTCTGTATTTAGATCTTTGTACTTTTCTTTCTTATCCTGTTGCAGTTATGTCCTGTATCTCATGGTAAGGCTATTGACCAAGTTTAGATACAGTCTTCGAACCTAGTTTATGACATTATCAATCCTTATACCATAGTCACAGAATACCTAGCTTTCTCTCTCTCTCTCTCTCGCATTTTTTTTTTGGGGGGGGGGGGGGGGAGGGGGGGGGGGTGGTTGTACATGGTTGTATTCTGTACTTGGGCATGCTGTGTTCATTGCATTTCTTCCAGTGAAAAACCATGTCGATTGTGTAATGCCTTTTCTTGTGTTTATTTTGAGCTAATGCTGGCAATTCACTTATGGTGTAGTTGATGGTCTCCATGATTTGTTCACATTTGTGGCATTTGGTCATCTGTTTTGTTTTGTATATAGCACAGTATATCGTGTATATAGCGCTTGCTCTTGTGCTGCCATCAATGCTTTCATTCTCCCTTCTGACCTCTGACCTAGTTAGTCATTGACAACTGCCATCTCCGCCTACATCCAGAGTCTGTCTCAGGTACTGGTCTTGAATTTTATTTGTTCGCCATTTCTCTTTCCTTTGACTCGTGATCACTTTCCTTGTCGACAGAGATGAGTTTTTCATTTCAAGCTGTTGTGAATCTTTCTTCTTTTCTGCACTCCTATCTTGATGTTAATACAGTCTTCCACACTTTGCATTCCTCTTCCTCTTTTTCTGCTTGGGAAGTAGATCCTTTCCATTCTTGCTCTTGGATAATGCCCTAATAATGCTCATCAGTTTTCTGATTTTTCTGTCCACGTTATCTAGGCCTTCATTTGTCCAGTCCACTGTTATCTTGCTACAGGACAACCCATACACTAATTACCTTCACAGTGTTTCCATCAATAACCTTTGACTGTAGTATTTCCCTAGTCCTGAAGAAGTATTTCAATCTGATCTCTACTTTTATTTCTTGGTATTTGATATTGTCAACCCTCAAGATTCCTGGGTATTTTGTTCCCAGTCTCCTATAGTTGTTGTTCTTGTGTAAAGGGGTATAAAAATTCTCCTGAAACATTAGTGTTATTCCAAAGTTCTAGCCATTTCCTTCTCTTTTGAAATGTAATGGATGATATTATCAACAGGGTGTTATTTTAGATTGCTCTGTAGTGGAAGGGATCGTAGCTTTGAAGTGGAAGCCTTTAATAGATTCTTGCCACAAGTCTTTCCATGAGAGCATTATACATACAGTTTATTTCCTTCCTCCTGAAGCTCTCTCGTTCTCTTTGCGAAAGTACCGAAATTTTTAACATTAAAGTATTCTTGCATAATACGTAAATGGTATTCATTTGATAGCAAACAACATGAACTGATTGCAGAGAAAAAAAGTAAATTACTATTCTCTTTGTTTTTATTCATTTGCATTAACTGTTTTTGGCTTTTGTATGTTTCCTTATCTGAGTTCTTCTCGAGTATGAGTTAGTCTGTCTGTCTGTCTCTCTCTCTCTCTCTCTCTCTCTCTCTCTCTCTCTCTCTCTCACACACACACACACACACACACACACACAGCGCGCTAGTTCCCTTTGCAAATACTAGCCATACGGTGTAAGCGCCATACCTTTAATCTCTTGAGCAAGACCTATCCTTCTTATGTGACATCAGAGATGAACTTTTTTGATGTCTGGTAAAGATATTTCAAGGTTTATTTTATCGATATAAAAACTGTCGTTAGTGATAATAGCAGTAGTATAACTGCCGCTGCGTAGAGGTATGAAACGAAATATTACGAATGAAAAAATTATTTAATTATCTGGGGTACCAAGTGGGCCTCCTTTTTTCTTATGAACAAAGGTTAAAAAGATCAACTTGTTTAATAAAAATTATTACTGGTGTTGAGTGTAGGTACATTGTCATCGCTGTATGTAAAAGCACACAATATGTTTTTATCCAAAATGAAAAGACTCGTGCCAGTTTACAGTTATTACATTGCATAGCACTTTAGTGGAATCTCATATAAATTTGCGATACCCAAGTTCAGTGGCTAAGGGAATACTGTGTTGTATTTAAAAATGGTGCTCTTTTGTGCGGCGAAAGCGTTTCTGTCTCTCTCTTTGGAGATATCTTGTTACATTATAACTACGTTTTCACGTGTATATGAATGCTATAACTGACATTTAAATGAGAATACTGAACGTCAACTCACTAGGTGAATTTAAATTAGTATCTGTGAGTAGCAATCTACCACAGAACGATATATAAGATTTTAAATCCTGTTTGAGAGCTGAAACTCAGTCCATAGCTATATAAATAAAATGTAAAATAGATTATAATGTGACCAATACTGGCATAGGAGGGAGTTTCCTATGGAGGCTTACCTAAGGCAAAAAGCAAGTGGGCATAGAAGAGTGTGATGGTAACTATAGGAAGACACGAATTCAACTCCCACTTAGAGCTAAAGTTCACCCCATTTAACTTTTAGTGATGCCATTCCGTGTTACGTATATTCTTATATTCTCTGTACCCAAATGGGGTCATAATAAGTGCTTGAGCTCCTTGATCCGTATAGAAAATGTCACTTGGGTCGAAAGTTAATTTATTTCTCCGAATATTGAAATCAAGCAGTCCTCTTTATTGGCAGATTATGGATAAGAGCGTCCCTAAGATTTAATTGCAAATTAATTCTGTATTCTAATTCCAGTAAAGGACTGAGGCTGACATGAAGATTTAATTGCAAATTAATTCTGTATTCTAATTCCAGTAAAGGACTGAGTCTGACATGAAGATTTGATTGCAAATTAATTCTGTATTCTTATTCCAGTAAAGGACTTAGGCTGACATGAAGTAGGACTTATCAAGGAAGTGGCACTTACTGTCCTTTTATTTTCAACATTTTAATTCATAACCACAGAAAATGAATCGGGATAGTTCATATCCATACCTTGGGAACTTATTCGGCAGCCTACCGATAAGGAATAGAGATAGGTAACGTTACCTCGGCTGTAGATGTCACCTCTCTTTCTCCTTTGACCCTTCATATTGACAAGAATGATAGTATTTGAACTATATAGGATATTCTTAGATCTCCTATATCATATTATATATGATAATGGTAAACAGTGCAGGAGGTATAATTATCACGAGCAAATTTGTTTGTCCTAGTTCGTGAGTTTCCTGTGGAAAATTTGAGCTGATTTAGGTTTTATTTCGTGGTCATGAAATTCCTACTCACAGAGAAGGTTCATGAAAATCCCAGAGCGCCTCAGTGGCGTGGTCGGTATGGTCTTGACCTGCCACCTATGTGGCCGCGAGTTCGTTCTCGGGCATTCCGTTGAGGTGTAAGAGATGTGTATTTCTGGTGATAGAAGTTCACTCGACGTGGTTCGGAAGTCACGTAAAGCCGTTGGTCCCGTTGCTAAATAACCGCTGGTTCCATGCAACGTAAAAACACCATACAAACAAATGAAAATCCCAGACAAAAC
>NC_087203.1:102950229-102960229 GCF_015104395.2 Macrobrachium nipponense
ATGCCCGAAAGTTTTGATGGAATAATCTCCTATTATGCATATCTTATTCTTTTTTTGGTTCGTGTTTTTTTTAGTTCCTTTTACTTTGTAAGATTAATTTTTAAGCATCCCTAGAAAATGTTTACATATTGAAAATTGATTGTTGATTTTAGGTGCAGTGGTCTTATCATTTTTTTCAATATTGTTCCTTTCGCCATCTCACTATTCCAGTGTTTTTATTTATTTGTTATCTATTGCTGCAATGTTTATAAGTACACTCAGTGCATTTAGCATGTTGAGCTTCTACCCAGTGGGCAGGATTTCCATTAAATTGCTACATTGTCTTTTTTCTGAAATCATTTGTTATTGACAGTTAAGCCTTTTATGGAAATCCGTGTAGGTTTCTATTCTCTCTCTCTCTCTCTCTCTCTCTCTCTCTCTCTCCTCCTCTCTCTCTCTCTTATTGTTTCACTCACAATCAGTTGATTACCATTAGACATGATTTGACACCTCTTTCAGTAATATTACTTTGTTGTTACATACACACACACACACACACACACACACACACAAACACACACACACATATATATATATACATATATATATATATATATATATATATATATATATATATATTTATATATATATATATATATATATATATATATATATATATATGTGTGTGTATATATATATGGATGTATGTATGTATGATGTATGTATGTATGTATGTATGTATATTTGTCATATGCAAGTTAAATCTTTGCAACTATCATCATTCCACGGGGTCAAACAATCAAACAGAATATCTTAGTCAGTTCGTTTGTTTTTATGGTATAAAAGACGTTTAGGGAATTTGCTTTCGGGACACTTCAAAGTCTGTGGAGCTCATCATACAACGTTGTTCACCCGCTTTTGTTAAAGGTTCCCTGAATAAGCTTGACCTTGGTCTCTCCACTTGCTCTTAACTTTATTTTTTATCTTCAGTGGTCAACATCGTTTAGTACGCACGATTGTTTTTTTCTTCATGTGACGTTTTAGACTTCGTGTTTTGGCATCTCTCTCTCTCTCTCTCTCTCTCTCTCTCTCTCTCTCTCTCTCTCTGAAAAGGTGGTGTCTTGTCTGGATTTTAGTTCACAGTTGAATTTAAAAATAAGCGCTGTCTGGAAATGTCTCTACCCGATGAATGCCAAGTTTAAGATGTTAATTTGATGCCATATTATTACCATAGGGGGCAGAGTTGATTGATGCCGTATTAATACCATAGGAGCAGCGTCTCAGTGGGCGTGGTCGGTATGGTGTGGCCTGCCACCTCGTTGCCGATTCTGGGACATTCCATTGAAGGATTAGAGATGTGTATTCTGGTGATAGAAGTTCACTCTCGACGTGGTCGGAAGTCACGTAAACCCGTAGGTCTCGTTGCTGAATAACCATGGTTCCATGCAACGCAAAACACCATGCAACAAACAAAATACCATAGGAGCAGAACTTTAGCCGTGGGTGGGTTCCAGTGATGGGTTGCTTTTTCGGGTAGTGCTCCCGGCAGTTTTCCTAAGTCTAACTCCCTGAATTTTAAATTACATCGGCTTCCCGATTGACCTGTAACAGAAGGACAAACGTCACTTCGTGATTGGTTGCGGCCTTTCTGTTCCTGAACTCACACTAATCCTTTCAAGTTTCGCCTCCTTTTTACTGTCAGGTTACAGGTCGCTTTCCCTCGTTCTTGCTGTTTTACTTTTGAGATTTACTTATTTGTGTCTCTTATAACACGTCCAGTTATGCCCTTTGTTATCCATATACCTGAACGAGGAATCCCATGAGTGACATTGTTTTCAGTATCTAGGCTCGGTAATAGATGCAGTGGGTGATGTAAACACATAGGTTAGCCGTCGCATTCAGTACAAATCACAAAAGAGCTTCAATTTAGTGATAATATGTGAATGATCAGTTAAGATATCAACTTTCATGAGTAATTAACTTAAGTAACATTCTAATGGTTTAATCATGCTGGTATCAACTACGAAACTGTTGCGTTTTGATATTAGTGTTGATAGTACAGCACTCCATAAAAATTCAAACCCACAGATTGCATCTAGTATTATCATCGATTCTTTATCACGTTTAAACGTACTCTGCAATCATAGTTCATTCTGAATGCAATTTGCTCTGAATTGTTAGCATTAATTGCTGCATAACTGAAACAACATAAATCTGCTGTTGTCGCTCGTTGCAACAGCGGGCTAAAATGGGCCGGCCATCTGTTTAGCTATTCAGCGTTAAAATTAAATTCCGTGCAGTGCTTCGGAAGTGATCTAGCTGTAAGTTAGTTGATAACGACAATGCCCACTACTTGCCTAATGATATCCTCTAGCATGGCAGCTAACGATAAGGGGTCAAGCATTTTTTTTACCAATTTACAAACGTAATATTAATAAGATTAAAATGAATAAGTCTACATGTGCGTTTACTTGATTTTTGTTTGCCTTAGGAAGGTATGGATATCTAAATATCAGTTACTGAATTACGCGTGTTGATGCGGAAACCATACCGTAACTTCGTCAAAGAAAAGGGTTCTCATGGTACAAGATTAGGTGTATATTTTCAATATATCAACTGTACATCAGTCGTAATTACTAGCCCATCAGTTTACCAGATGAATTGCCGTACATTTATTATTATTTTTTTATTTATTTTTTTGTTGTTGTTGCTCTATCAGCATCCTCCAATTCGACTGGGTGGTATTTATAGTGTGGGGTCCGGGTTGCATCCTGCCTCCTTAGGAGTCCATCACTTTTCTAACTATGTGTGCCGTTTCTAGGATCACACTCTTCTGCATGAGTCCTGGGAGCTACTTCAGCCTCTAGTTTTTCTAGATTCCTTTCAGGGATCTTGGGATCGTGCCCTAGTGCTCCTATGATTATGGGTACGATTTCCACTGGCATATCCCATATCCTTCTTATTTCTATTTTCAGATCTTGATACTTATCCATTTTTTCCCTCTCTTTCTCTTCAACTCTCGGTGTCCCATGGTATTGCGACATCAATGAGTGATACTTTCTTCTTGACTTTGTCAATCAAAGTCACGTCTGTTCTGTTTGCACGTATCACCCTATCCGTTCTGATACCATAGTCCCAGAGGATCTTTGCGTGATCGTTTTCTATCACTCCCTCAGGTTGGTGCTTGTACCACTTATTACTGCAAGGTAGCTGATGTTTCTTGCACAGGCTCCAGTGGAGGGCTTTGCCACTGAATCAATGCCTCTTTTTGTACTGGTTCTGTGCAAGTGCCGGCATTCGCTTGCTATGTGGTTTATGGTTCATTTTTCGTATTGCACTTCCTACATATGGGAGAGATGTTATTTCCGTCTATCGTTCTTTGAACATATCTGGTTCTTAGGGCCTGATCTTGTGCCGCTGTTATCATTCTTCAGTTTCCTTCTTTAGCTCTCCCCTCTGTAGCCATTGCCATGTGTCATCGCTGGCTAGTTCTTTAGTCTGTCTCATGTATTGTCCGTGCACTGGTTTGTTGTGCCAGTCCTCTGTTCTGTCTGTCATTCTCCTGTCTCTGTATATTTCTGGGTCTTCGTCTACTTTTTATAGTCCTTCTTCCCATGCACTCTTTAGCCACTTGTCTTCACTGGTTTTCAGATATTGCCCCAGTGCTCTGTTCTCGATGTTGACACAGTCCTCTATACTTAGTAGTCCTCTCCCTCCTTCCTTTCATGTTATGTATAGTCTGTCGTATTTGCTCTTGGGTGTAGTGCTTTGTGTATTGTCATATGTTTCCTGGTTTTCTGATCTATGCTGCGGAGTTCTGCCTTCGTCCATTCCACTATTCCTGCGCTATATCTGATTACTGGCACTGCCCATGTGTTTATGGCATTTATATCATATTTCCGGTGTTGAGTTTTGACTTGAGTATCGCCTTGAGTCTCTGCATATATTTTTTTCCTGATCGTGTCTTTCATCTCTTGGTGTTTTATATCCCCCTCCTTCCATTATTCCCAGGTATTTGTATCCTGTCTCATCTATGTGTTTGATGTTGCTCCCATCTGGTAGCTTTTATCCCTTCAGTTCTCGTTACTTTGCCTTTTTGTATGTTGACAAAGGCGCATTTTTCTATTCCAAACTCCATCCTGATGTCTCCAGATACAATCCTTACAGGCTGGATTAGGGTATCTATTTCCTTGATGCTCTTACCATACAGCATGATGTCGTCCATGAACATCAGATGTGTTGATTCTGTTGCCTCTTTTCTTGAGTTGGTACCCGCCATCCATCTTCTGTAGTACTTTTGTCATGGGAATCATGGCTACTACGAAGAGTAGTGGGGACAGTGAGTCGCCCTGGAAGATCCCTCTCCTGATATAACCTCTGCTAGTCTTATTCCAGAGCTTGTAAGTATTGTATTCCAGTTGCGCCATTGTATTTTGAGGTAAGCTGATGGTGTTTTCCTCTGCCCCATATATTTTCAGGCATTCTATTAGCCATGTGTGTGGTATCATGTCGAAGGCATTCTTATAGTCTATCATGCCATATGCTTAGTTGGTTTTCCTTCTCTTACTGTTCATTCATTATTATTATTATTATTATTTTTTTTTTTTTTTTTTTTTTTTTTTTTTTGTTGTTCTATCACAGTCCTCCAATTCGACTGGGTGGTATTTATATGTGATGGGGTTCCGGGTTGCATCCTGCCTCCTTAGGAGTCCATCACTTTTCTCACTATGTGTGCCGTTTCTAGGATCACACTCTTCTGCATGAGTCCTGGAGCTACTTCAGCTTCTAGTTTTTCTAGATTCCTTTTCAGGGATCTTGGATCGTGCCTAGTTGCTCCTATGATTATGGGTACGATTTCACTGGCATATCCCATATCCTTCTTATTTCTATTTTCAGATCTTGATACTTATCCATTTTTTCCCTCTCTTCTCTTCAACTCTGGTGTCCCATGGTATTGCGACATCAATGAGTGATACTTTCTGACTTTGTCAATCAAAGTCAGTCTGGTCTGTTTGCACGTATCACCCTATCCGTTCTGATACCATAGTCCCAGAGGATCTTTGCCTGATCGTTTTCTATATCACTCTTTCAGGTTGGTGCTCGTACCACTTATTACTGCAAGGTAGCTGATGTTTCTTGCACAGGCTCCAGTGGAGGGCTTTTGCCACTGAATCATGCCTCTTTTTGTACTGGTTCTGTGCAAGTGCTGGACATTCACTTGCTATGTGGTTTATGGTTTCATTTTTCGTATTGCACTTCCTACATATGGGAGAGATGTTATTTCCGTCTATCGTTCTTTGAACATATCTGGTTCTTAGGGCCTGATCTTGTGCCGCTGTTATCATTCCTTCAGTTTCCTTCTTTAGCTCTCCCTCTGTAGCCATTGCCAATTGTCATCGCTGCTAGTTCTTTAGTCTGTCTCATGTATTGTCCGTGCATTGGTTTGTTGTGCCAGTCCTCTGTTCTTCTGTCTTTCTCCTGTCTCTGTATATTCTGGGTCTTCGTCTACTTTTATTAGTCCTTCTTCCCATGCACTCTTTAGCCACTCGTCTTCACTAGTTTTCAGATATTGTTGACGCAGTCCTCTATACTTAGTAGTCCTCTCCCTCCTTCCTTTCGTGTTATGTATAGTCTGTCCGTATTTGCTCTTGGGTGTAGTGCTTTGTGTATTGTCATATGTTTCCTGGTTTCTGATCTATGCTGCGGAGTTTTGCCTTCGTCCATTCCACTATTCCTGCGCTGTATCTGATTACTGGCACTGCCCATGTGTTTATGGCATTTATCATATTTCCGGCGTTGAGTTTGACTTGAGTATCGCTTTGAGTCTCTGCATATATTCTTTCCTGATCGTGTCCTTCATCTCTTGGTGTTTTATATCCCCTCCTTACCATTATTCCCAGGTATTTGTATCCTGTCTCATCTATGTGTTTGATGTTGCTCCCATCTGGTAGCTTATCCCTTCAGTTTCTCGTTACTTTGCCTTTTTGTATGCTGACTAACGGCGCATTTTTCTATTCCAAACTCCATCCTGATGTCCCAGATACAATCCTTACAGTCTGGATTAGGGTATCTATTTCCTTGATGCTCTTACCATACAGCTTGATGTCGTCCATGAACATCAGATGGTTGATTCTGTTGCCTTTTCTTGAGTTGGTACCCTGCATCCATCTTCTGTAGTACTTTTGTCATGGGAATCATGGCTACATGAAGATTTGGGGGGACAGCGAGTCGCCTGGAGATCCCTCTCTGATATTAACCTCTGATAGTCTTATTAGAGATTGTAAGTTGTATTCCCAGTTGTGCATTGTATTTTTTAGGAAACTGATGTGTTTTCTCTGCCCTATATTTTCAGGAATTCTATTAGCCATGTGTGTGGATCATGCGAAGGCTTCTAGTCTATCCATGCCATTACTTAGGTTTGGTTTTCCTTTCCTACTGTTCTTCATTACCATTTTCTATCAGGAGCTGGTCTTTTGTGCCCCTTCACTTTCCTTCTGCATGCCCTGCCTTTCTGTTGGTGGGGGATGGTGTTTTGTCTCCTCTAGGTAGTTGTATAGCCTTTCACTGATGATACCTGTTAGTAACTTCCACATTATTGGTAGGCAGGTGATAGGCCTGTAGTTACTGGCTATATTTCCCTTACTCTTGTCTTTTTGTACTAAGGATGTTCTTCCTGTGGTCATCCATTTGGGTGCTTGGTGATTTGAGATACAATGCTGGAGTTGTTCTGCTATTCGTGGGTGTAGGGCCTTGAAGTTTTTGAGACCAGTATCCATGGACTTCATCGGGACTGGGGCTTTCCAGTTGGCATTTTCTTTAGTTGGTGTCTGACTGTGTCTGTCGTGATCTCTGTGAATCTTTGTTTTATTCTCCTGATGGGTTACATTTTGTGATCTGAAATGTTGAATATTACATTATTATTATTATTATTATTATTATTATTATAATATTATTATTTATTATTATTATTATTATATTATTATTTTATTTTTCACTGATATTGTTTGTTTTTTCCAGTTTACACCTTACTGATAATGACCAGCAAAGCTAGCCAATCACGAAATAAATTTTAGATTATATATTCTTTTTATCCTTCCTTTAAGAAGTCTTAATTTTCTTTAATTGAAGCAGATTTCACAGTGTATTCTCACCAATAAAAGCCTGATGTAATATTTAACATTCAGATCACAAATGTAACCCATCAGGTTATTTGCCTTTCAAACATTCCATCCTCAAATAATGAAAGAATTCTAGGGTGGACCATTTCTGACCCATTTCTTTCATCTAATTTTAGGTTCACGTCTTTCAGACTTTAGGTTAGAAACATTGAGCGTTGCATCGAGCCTGAAGTGAAAGGTTTTGCGTAGTGCAAGCAGATTATTCTTAAGGTGGTCGCTCCATCCAAGTAAAATTAAAGGAGGTTTGAGTTTAAGGGGCCACCTGCATGTTTTATATACAGTGTACCCCGGTATTCGCCGAGGGATGCGTACCAGACATCCCCGAATAGCTAGAATCTGCAAATATTTAGAACCCTATAAATGCTTTAAACTACCTCTTTGTTAGTTTCAAACTCAAGAAAACCCCACTAAAATGCTTGCACCTGATTTCTGTTATAGTTTTATACAAAAAATGCATTTAATCTTGAACTGATATGAAAATACAGTAATCAGTGGATATTTTCTCATAGAAAAATACCATAAAATATGGAAATTTCCCATGCGAAATAATGGGTATGTATGGTCAATAGAGAAATCCGCGAATTTGTAAGTCCACGAATCTCGAGCACGTGAATACAGGAGTCCACTGTGTCTATATATATATATATATATATATATATATATATATATATATATATATATATATATATATATATATATATATATATCAGCAAAAGCCACAGGGAAAATTTAAAAAAAGTAAAGACAGAGTGCCAAGTACTTTCGTGTATTTAACACATCTTCGGGGCACAAAAGATGTGTTAAATACACGAAAGTACTTGGCACTCTGTCTTTTCTTTTTTTTAAAATTTTTCCCTGTGGCTTTTGCTGGTAAACAAAATCACGTTCATTACTTTTTGTGATTTTATAATATATATATATATATATATATATATATATATATATATATATATATATATATATATATATATATATATTTATATATATATATATATATATATATATATATATATATATATATATGTATATATATATATATATATATATATATATATATATATATATATATATATATATATAAATATAAGCCATATCACATACCGTGATTCATATACATATAACGAGCTACAAATGTCTTTTAATATCTAATTCGCTCTACCCCGGAATTAATATATTTTCATATATGTTGATAAATTCCCCCTCGGTTAAACATATATGAAAATATATTAATCGGGTAGAGCGAATTAGATATTAAAGAACATTTGTAGCGATAATATATATATATATATATATATATATATATATATATATTATATTAAAAGGAGCCCATAAAAAACACCAAAATATAGAGAGAAAAGCACTATATTCAGACACTGCTGTCTCCCTCTTAATTGTGGATGAGATATGTAGATAATACTCTAACATTTTGGGATAATGGTGGGGCAATTTTAATGAATTCCTTTCAAAATTAAATGCATAGTGCCCAGCATCAAATTTAAAGTTGAATGGGAAACAGACAAAAATTCCTTTTCTTGATGTTTTAATAATCAGAGACACGACAGAATACAAATTTACCATATACAGAAAACCAACATTCTCACTTTCATACATTCACTACTTTAGCTATCACGACATTGCTATCAAGATAGGTGTAGCCAGCAACCTAATTCTTAAGAGCTTTATGATTTTGTTCCCCAGATTTCCCTGAAAAAGAATTTGAACTAATTTGTAAGCAACTTTCGTCTTTAAAGTATCCTGAACATATTATTGAGAAAGCAATACACAAAGCAACGTAATTTTCTACCGACCCCCTAAAGACAAGACCAGAGATACACCCAACAATAAAATAAAAATTCCACACCTGGTCACGATAAGAATATGACTCAGACCCTGGAAAATCTAACCCTTTTGCATTTACTTACCCAAACACCTTAGCCAAATCCCTGATTAACATCCAACAAAAGACATCCCGCAAGGACACTGGGTTTATCAAATCCCATGCCAGACTGTGACCAATCTTACATTGGATTTACAGGTAAATCACTTCCCCAGAGATTAATACAACACAAACGGTCAGTTAGGTATGGACAACAGAACTCAGCTATTTTTAACCATATAATGAACATAACCAAAGAATAAGCTGGAATTTGTCACGTATAATTTATAGCAGCAACTGCCGGTACAAGAGTCAAATGATGGAATCGGCCTAAATAAAATAAAAGAGAGGCAGGTAATGAAAACATCTCAAAAGGGGAGAGCATGGGATTCAGATACGATCGACCAGATTTTTCATTCAACCAACGCTTAAGAAGATTAAAGGAAGATTATCAAGGGGGTGATCTAAATTGGCTTGCCTGTGGATAGACCTCTTGGTATAAAATACCCACCCTTTCTGTAAACTTTCTCATTCATCTACCTGAAGAGGGAGACAGCAGTCTCTGAAATATAGTACTTTTCTCTCTATGGGTGTTTTTTATGGGCGCCATTATTAGATATATATATATATATATATATATATATATATATATATATATATATAGATATATATATCTATATATCTATAGATATATATATATATATCTATATATATCTATATAGTATAGGAATTCTGTTGTACAGAACATTTTTACCAGTCATATATATATATATATATATATATATATATATATATATATATATATATATATATATAATATATACACGTGTGTATATATATATATATATATATATATATGTGTGTGTGTGTGTGTGTGTGTGTGTGTGTGTATGTATGTGTGTGTAGTTTTGAAAATTAGCGAGTAGTTTTGAAGAGATTGAACCCATCTTGTTAATATACAAGGATA
>NC_087203.1:102965229-102978128 GCF_015104395.2 Macrobrachium nipponense
ATGAGGCGTTACGGAATTTCTGGGTGTTTTCGGTCCTTCCCTGGAGTGGTCTCGTGAGAGATGTTTTCTCTCGTTTTATTTTTTCTATCTTTCTTCCTCAACTTGACCCATAGTTTCTCATGGAAGTTTTCCTCGTCCACTTATTACCCTGAAAATTTTTTTGTACTAAATATGCATCAGTTTCAGCTTGACGGTGCCGCGTTTAACTACAGAATATTGTACAGGTTTGTTTTACTGAGCTGTTTGCCAGGGGGATACATACATCTCAGCGTTTAAAGATTAAAGTATTTTCATAAATCAGAACGGTTGACATTACTAAAAACTATTCTTCATAAAAAAAGGATCCTGTAATAAACTGTTCAGGAATTACATGATCCAACAAAAACCATTCACTATTCCTTTCCTTCTCCTTTCAGACTATCGCTGTAAGCTTTCCTTTTTCTTTGTTTTGAATGTACTTCGAGAGTGTTTACTGTCATTTCCATTGTAAACACACCATCTTCCGGGTCACTAAGCATAAAGGATTCTCCTCTTAGTTTCTGTTACATCAGTGTAATTCCTCAACTGTTATTACAGGATCCTTTTCCTATGAAGAAATATTTTTAGTAATGTCAACCGTTCTGCTTATGAAAATGCTTTAATTTTTAAACGCTGAGATGTATGTATCCCCCTGACTCAGTAACAAACCTGTACAATATTCTGTAGTTAAACTCGGCACCATCAAAACTGGAAGTAATGCCTGTTTAGTACCAAAAAATTTAGGCTAATAAAGAACATTGGTTGAAATCAACTCCATAATATAAAAAAAGCAGTGACCTCGACCCACGAGAAGGAATCAAGATCTTAGCGGCATGACCAAATAAGAAAAATATCAGCTATTTGCAAAATGGCTACTCTTATAAAAACTCAAAATTCCTACAGACTAAACTAAGGTAGGATGTACTAAATGATTTGATTTCTCATCCTTGATTTAAAAAACAATGTCAGAGATAATTCAGCCTCAGGAATAGTGGCACGGGTTATTGGAGGGAAAATATTAGAGAAGCTATATTAATGAGATTACTTTCAAAGGAGGGAGACTATAGACTCAGTACGACAGGGGCGGTTGGGTGATGTTGGCCCGGGGGTGGGGGGTGTGGGGTAGAGGGGTGTTGGTAAAGAGGAGTTATAGATAGTTTCAAACTACTCGAACTACGGCATCTTCCCACTACCAGACACAGACCAGGGAACCTCAGGCCCCATCCCATTAGTAAAGCTAAAATATGTGAGCACAATCTGCCAGCAAGATGAATTGGTAAAAGACCTCAATGATGTCTTTATTTACAGTACGGAGCAAGGAGATGTGTGATAATTACGGAATTGTGTGGATAATAATGAAATCCTTAGTATTATTAATTTCTTCACTGAATGGGAGAGAATGAGTAATGCTTATAGATTTTAAACTTGAATTGATTAGTTTATCTATGACACTCATCCATTAGTATTATGTATAATCGAATTCCAAACTGAGGAATTCGAGACGTTAAGTAAAGGTAACCAGTAGACTCTCTCTCTCTCTCTCTCTCTCTCTCTCTCTCTATATATATATATATATATATATATATATATATATATATATATATATATATATATATATATATATATATAATATATATATATATATATATATATATATATATATATATAATATATATATATATATATATATATATATAATATATATATCTATCTATATATATATATATATATATATATATATATATATATATATGTGTGTGTGTGTGTGTGTGTGTGTGTGTGTGTGTGTGCTAACACTTAGGAAAGAATAATATTCTAGGAATTAACAAAACAGACCGAGTTCTTTTCAAGGAGCATGCAGTGATGAAAGCTATCTGGTTTCCTATCAAAAAAATCAATGCTTCTAAAGTCAAACTTAAGAATTAAAAAGGACGTTTCCCCGAAGAGGAATCTTATGATGATTTGCACCCACACTGCAAAGACAACATGGCAGTACACCTGTTTTACTTAGTCTCCATGCCAGAGGCCATTTCTCGACTGTCTGAATAAGCCTCTATTAATCCGGTCTCGACGCCTCCATGTTTACGTAAGAGATCATTTTAACCTAAGATTTTTTTTGAGACGGTGTTTACGCTTGTCCTTCGAGCACCTGTTGTCTGTATGAACAGTAGGAGGAAAGGGGCGGGGGGGTGGGGGCCTCTGATGCAGTGCATAACCCAACTCGTACATGGTACCGGATGCTAAGGAAATTCAAAGCCATTTATCGAAGACTACTAGAAACTGTTAACCTTTATAAACTTACATGTTCGAGGAAAAAAAAAAAAAGTCTCGTACTGAAACCTTTAAATAACTGGAAACTCATAAAATGTGATGGTATATAATTTTGGAAACTAATAAAATGTTGATTATACATAAATTTGTGACGATACTCGTGTGAAAATACTAGTAAACATATTCCGGCAATCTTTAAAAACTTAAAGTATAAATTGCAAACACACACACACACACACACACACACACACACACACACACACACACATATATATATATATATATATTATATATCTATATATATATATATATATATACATAAATATATATATATATATATATATATATATATATATATATTCTATATCTATATATATATATATATACACACAATACATCATCGTTGAATGAAGAAGCATTATGTAAATTCCCACAAAGGCCAGACTTAAACAGCAGTGCGATGTAATGTCACAAATTATTCTAAAAATCATTGCAATCTTGCAGAAGTAAGGCCCCGTAACTCAATTCATATCTCGGCCTCCAATGAAAGGGCAGATATCTCTGATATAACTTGTCGGCATTGTGAGCTTTATGCAATCCACAAGCCAACGCTCGGTAAGAGATGGAGGTATTTAATATCTGAGATAAATATATCGCGTTCCACCTAATGACGTCGCTAATGAACAGAGACAACAACGCCAGCAGGTATTACCTGCCGTCCTTTGCAGTGAAAAGGCAATGTCAGAGAGTGTGTTCTTTTTAGTTTTACATATAGAATTTGTTTTATTTTTAAGTGTTTTAAAACGTGTATAATATATATATATATATATATATATATATATATATATATATATATATATATTTATATATAATATATATATATATATATATAATATATACGTATATAATATATATATATATATATATATATATATATATATATATATATATATATATATATATATATATATATATATATATATATATATATATATGTAACTTATTCATCACTGAAATGGAATGTTAGTGAGAGAGAGAGAGAGAGAGGGAGAGAGATCCACACGGCCCACCCCCCCAAAAAAAATAAGTTAGTGGTATCGCATCTATGAGAAAATCCTTGTTAAACGAAACTCGAGCAAGTCAAATTGTCACCAGAAGTTCAATAGTCTGGCACTGGCCAGTAAGACCGAAGTATTTAGATTACCTCTTAGTTGCTATTATCGCACTGAACTGGCAGGCAAGGAAGTGGACCCAAGAATCTCAAATGAGGCTGATAAAGAGAGGAAAGGACGACCAATGATTAAATCCGATTGAATTGTACTACTACCAACGGCTACAAATCAGATTTAGTGTCCCTGTAGCAATGTCCATCAGCCAATTACTCGAGGATTAAGTTACTAGCATGATCTACAATGAAGGACACAAATTAATTATGAAATATGGCTAGCAAGGTACTGACCAATTGTTCTGGTATTCAATAACTATGAAGAGACTATGAAGTAACATTTTCCTCCTAATCACTGTTGTTTCATACAAAAATATTGCTGAAGAGTTCTGAAGGGCTTTATGATGAATTAACACTTTTTCTATTTCTTTTCTTATTATTTATCTATTTATTTTTATTCATTTTTTTTTTTTTTTGTTTTTTGCTGTTTGGAATTTTATTTCAATATTCGTTTTTTACATACACATTTATAAATGAATCTTAGATCGAGTTTTCTTTTTTTATATCAGAATTTTATTTTTTATAACGAATAGATTCGCATTTTATCTTTTAATAATAATTAGAAATAATACAAATACATGTTTAAGTGTCAGACGCTACCCTCACACATAACCATTTGATATTTGTTGTTGACTGTTGACTACCACTTCTGCGATCCACTGAATTTCCCTGCCATTTTAAATAATTATAAGAGAATACCTAAGGTGTGTCTGACTCTATTTTCTTCTATAGTCAATATCTCGACTATGTGAAACTCGAAAACATGAATATATCGTTTCGTTACTACATGTAAAACACCAACAATCACTAAATGTACTGCATTCATTGAACTGATGAATTATTGAACTATTTCTCCTCTATCGTAGAAATGAGGAAATTTCAGATAAATTCGGCCACTCTGGGATATATTCGATAACTGAGGATCTGAAACTGATACGATCGAGCAGAAAACTTTTCAGACTGAATGTTATCTAATGCCAATAGGCTTTATAACATGAATGTATTCACTATGATGAAAATTCATCAAAACATCCTAATGAAAATGTAATTCAAGCTTATTTTTGATCATCACGTCTGAAAAGAATGAAAAAAATTAACCGAATACCACGATAAATCATCATACAACTTCAAGATAAATAAACGACCAGACGGCTAGGTAGCTGGGGAAGTGAATAATTTGTATCGGGTCGTCTTCAATATAAGATGATCACGAATCATTTCGGCTTTCCTGAACGTTCCTTTGTATCGCTCTTCTTAGCCTCCTTCGATTATTCTTTCTCTTGTTTTCCGTGCAATTTTCCTCATCACACTCGTTCTTGCTCTCATGAACTCGTGATCTGGCAAAGGTGAGGCCGAAACTCTTAGCTTAATTCAAGGACTCAGCTTTTCTCCCAACACAGGTAAAGCCGCACGTTGCCTACATTGCCAAGCGAGTGATTGCACTGGGGGCCGTGATAGGTGTCAGGAGGTGGGGTGAGGGGGGACTGACTTGGTTTGCTTGCTAGGAGAAGAAAAAGCTGAGAGCAGTAAACGAAGGCGCAAGAAAGGAAAGGAGATCAACTCATGCGATACAGTTTTCTCAAGCGCCAAATGCTTTAGCTCTGCAGGTTCCACTTCATTCTTCCGAGCTTTCTTAACAGGCGATTGGTGGGATTGGCTCACTCTGTTCATCTCAGGCGAAAACAGTCCTCTGGTATTACGAAAGTGATACTGAAAAAGCAAAGGTCAAATGGACCCACTTTCTATGATACTGAGAGAAACCAGGGATACTAGTGTAGAAGTAGGCCTATTGCTTAAAATTCATTTTTGCTCTGCTCATGCACGATGATTGTGATGTTACTCTTACTTCACACTTAGTTTTATGTTATGTTCCTAATGGTTTTTCTTAATTACCCCGCGAGAACAAATGCCAGAGGAAAAGCGCATAGTTAGCGATTCCTTCCTACGTCAGATGCATAATCCATAATACAGCGAAGATAACAATATATATAAAGTGCTGAAGCCCTACGTGCATCAACGAAAAATCTTGGACGCGAGTGGCTTAGAAAAGCTTCAGACTTTGCTTTCAAGCAAGGAGGACACGAAACAAACGACGCAAAGTGGCGCCCTCTTAAAGGCAAGAGCCACCTGGAATACAAAGCACCGTGCAAGTGTGCCTCATGCAAGCAATGATACCGCAGGCGTTTAAAAGACTCAGCGGGAAGGGGGGAGCTTTTAACTTGCTTTCAATTGTTAGTAGTTCTGTAAAATTGTAAGAACATCTTCATGTGTAGATTGGCAAATAAAGAAAAAAATATTTACCTTCTAAATAGTTTTTTTTTTTTAATGAAAGCTATTTTTATTGGTGCCTACGTGCATACAAATTACAAAAACACACCTACACACACACACACACACACACACTCACACACACACACACACCCACACACATATATATATATATATATATATATATATATATATATATATATATATATATATATGTGTGTGTGTGTGTGTGTGTGTGTGTGTGTGCGTGTGTGCATGTGTGTAGGCAGTAATAAAAATTGCTCCCGTTTGAAAAAAAAACTACTGGTAAAAGTAGATTTTTTTCTTTATTTGCCAATCTATCTACGCCAGACCTTGGCAAGGGAGCTTTGTTACCCCACCATCCAACCTTTTGTTATGACATAAAAAAGAAAAACTTTCATTCTGTCAGAGTTTACCTGAATGCTAATAAAAAAACACTCAACTTAGGATAATTTGCATAATCACCTTGGATTAACCTTTGTTTGTTAAAGTGCTTGAGATATTTGAAAAAAATCCGGAATCCCCAACTTAAGACTTAATATTTCTGCTGAATATATAACCGATGCCATTTACAAACGGAACAGAAGTTTGATGTAACTACACGTTCAAAAGAGGGCGAATTTTGGAAGTCGAATTTCTTGATCAAGAAGCTTTGGGCCTCTCTTGAGACACGAAATAATCTCAGAAAAACGAGTCTGACTAAACTGGGAAACCCATACGTAATTTAAAGTTGAATGAGAAGGGCTTGAACTCTGGAACCTCCACACGATCAAAAAAAAAAATCTAGGTAACACCACTGAACTACTACGACCGAATTGAATTGAATATTAAATTTAGCCCAAAGGCCAAGCAATGGGACCTATGAGGTCATTCAGCGCTGAAAGGGAAATTGACAGCAAAAGGTTTGAAAGGTGTAACGGGATGAAAAACCCCACAGTTTCACTGTGGAAAGTGAGATGGAAGAAAGAGAATATGAAAAGATCCTGTAACTGTTGTGTGAGTATTAAACACGCCCATAAAATAAAAAATGAGATTTTCCTTTACATAAACGCCAAAAAGGGTCTAACATCAATAAATACAGGTCTTCTAATAATAACGTTTTTGGAACTATATGAGATTCACATCAACCGTCCATTTGATGTCTATGCCCATCCCTTACGACGTTCCTGATTGGCTGTTGATCCAGTCACAGGGCTGGAAACTCTCAGTCTCCTCGAGAGTTCTTACACGGGCAGGATGTATGTCCAAGAAGTATATATCCCCTCAGGAGTGGGAACACACATCCTGCCTATGTGAACTCTTGAGAGAGACTGAGAGTTTCCAGCCTGTGACTGGCTTCTCAACAGCTAATCAGGAGCGTCGTAAGGGACTGGCCTAGACATCAAATGCAAGGTAAGATGAATCTACTATAGCTAACCATTCATTGTTTATCTCAAATCCTGAATTTCTAACTAGAATAAGTATCACAAAAACGTTTTTGACGATTCCAATAAAACTGCGGCAACATCAGTAATAAGAAACTCACGAGGTGAAAGGACCTGTGGAAAATGGGGTTAATTGGTACATGACGGTTAGGAACTTTCAACTGAAGCAATGGGGATTATCTATCAAGAGGCAAGGGCCGGAAAGGAAGAGGGAAAGTTGCGAAGAAAAAAAAGCGTCGACGAAAAAGGAAAAAAAAAAAAGGGTCTTTGACGAAAACAGGCAAAGATTCCAGGGAAAGGGGAGAGAGAGAGAGATCAAAAAGAAAATGCCGCCTTTAGGTACGCCAACGTGCTCCCGTTAAGTGGTAGGGCCGTTGAAAGCCGAGCTAGGGTAAGGTCTAAAGGCAACGAGGCTAATAAGACGAGGCATACGACGTCTGAGGCATGCGGGGGTAGGGCGACATGCCGCTGAATGCAAAAAAATAAAAAAGTTTATTCTCATTGTTTCACATTTCTGAGCTTCCTCTGACGAAATGGAAGACGTCCGTCAGATGGGTAGGTATGAAATAAGGAAGATGGAGAGATTGAAGTGGTTAAGAAATCATATGTGTTTGTATGTATGTAGTATTATATATATATATATATATATATATATATATATATATATATATATATATATATATAATACTATATTATACATATTATATATATATATATATATATTATATTATATAATATATATATATATATATAATCAATATCATATATCATATATAATATATATTTATTATATATTACACATATATATATATATATATGTATGTATGTATATCAAACGTACATATATGTATATAATACAAGCATGTGCATGAGTTTGTATAGTTACACCTGCGGCATACTGAGTCTATTTAAATAAAATAAATATCTGGATATGAATAATGAGTAAAAATGAAGCCTGCCAGACTAGCTGAGAGACGTAGGCCAAACAAAGCGACAGAGAGGAATACGGCACAAGACCAATTACTCTACGACACGTGACGCGAATGAGCGTGGCGGCCGCGGGCCTCCTATTCTGAATGAATTTTATAAATAAAAAATGAGTTGTTTGGGACTTGAGCCAAAAGAGATTACTCGGCAATACGGCTAAAATAATAATAATAATACTATTCGGTGCGTTTCACGTGGTGGCAGAGATAAGGGACGCTGGGTAATGAACGGGGAAGGCAGACGTCTATTAGAATTTCCTGTAAAAAGAAAAAAAAAAAAAAAAGAAGACCCTTCGCTTACTGTGGGTTTTGTACTTTTATTAAGCAAATTACACGGCGATCCGAGAGTGTCAAGAGGAAAATGGGCGGTGTGTGATGAAAATTAACGTCGCGAGACAGAGCTGTTATGTCTTTATTGTCAACGAAGCGAGGAGAAAAACACTTCATTTTATGGAAGGGAAGGATGATGGACGATGGGAAATGATATGCCCTTCTTGTGCAAAGAGATGTAAACGTGTCCTGAGAATTAGGCATGATTGGACCCAAATTTTGAAGTACTTTACTATTTGAAGTACTTTATTACACACACACATACACACACACACACAAATATATATACATATATGTATATATATATATATATTATATATATATATATATATATTATATATATATCAAGTAATATAAATGCCCACTAAAACACTCTGGCTTAAAGCTAAGGACTAAATTTCGGTGGATTCACTTCCACCCTTATCAGGTAGTGAATCACTACTTGATAAGGGTGGAAGTCGGTCCACCGAAATATAGTCCATAGCTTCAAGCCAGAGTGTTTTAGTGGGCCTTTTATACTGGAGACGTATCCTGTTTAAACTGAAAAATTTATTTACACACACATACACACAGACACAGACCACATTTCAAATCTCAAACCTTCTCAGTCTTTTCACGATCATACCCAAGTCCTGAATAGCATCTCGTCAACACTTCACTTATATATGCAAAACACATTTATGTACATTTGCTATCATGAAATATCCTAGGGGATATCTTTCAACAATACGTAAACATGCAAAAAATAAAAAGAAAGTGGAGTCTGCCCCAGATGCCCAGCATCTTGTCTACAGGCGCCTTTTACTATAAAGATTTTTTCACTTATTCACTGGATACTAGAAGGGTGGTGAAGGTTGAGAGAGAGAGAGAGAGAGAGAGAGAGAGAGAACTCAATTTTAAGTGAAGATATACATTCCATTTTAAAGACTGATCAAATAAGATAACATAAGCACATAAAACTTACGGTGTAGTTTCACTTATGGCTGTAGTTTACAGGACCGCTTACAAATAAAGCTCAATGAAAATGTGAATTCTAGCGGTTTAAAAGGTGACTGCAAATGGAAATAATACTCATAAATATTTTATGAAAAAACATGCGTAGTAATATTGCAAATAATTAGGGTTCAGAATGCAAAAGAAAAGGAAGAGAAAGGTAATATTATGAAAAAAAAAAACTATAGACAAACGATGAAAAAGCACTACAAAGAGCTATTTGGTGAAACTTGAGAAACAAATTACAAAGTAAAACAAATATATGAATAAGGAACCATCCCAGAACAAGAGAAGCCCCCGCAAAAAAAAAAGAATGAAAATTTTTTCCTTACCAAATCATCACCCAATTTCATATATTCTAAAATTTCAAAAACAAGGGCCAAAATTTATATAGCCATGCAATCTTTTTCAAAGATAAAAAAAAAAAAAGATAAAATCAGACTTTTATCGCTGTGCTCCGCAGTGCAAACAGTAGGGCATACATTCTGCAGAATACGTTGCAATAAAAAGAAAAAGAAAAAATCCATTAACAACGGAGCTCGGCTGTGTACAGCATTTAAACACTTGATTTGAATAAATAGAGATCCCTTTCCATGATATAAGTCTGCATGGAATTTACCAGTTTACGTATTCATTTTTTTTTTCATCAGCTACTTAATAAGCTTTATTTCCGTTTCTCTGCACTATTCTTCACCTTTCACATATTTTTTGTGAAGCGTCCTAAGGAGGATCACTGTAGGCAAGTTCCGCAGAACTGTAGGAGTATTATGACACTGTAATTTCAAATAATCTTTCATGAAAGTTAAACGAGAATCAAGTCTAAATTACAATTATTTTCCGTTTGCTGTCGCTGCAATTTTCTTCTCGTACTCAAAAGGTGCACTAAAAAAGACCCCGTGGTAAAATCATTTTCCAGGGAAGGTAATACATTCGAAAATAGAAAATAAAATAGAAATAAAAAATTAAGTTTCTTCGGCGCAATCGAATTTTCTGTACAGCGCACGATGGTGTATGAGCCGCGGCCCATGCAACTGCTCGGTGGTGGCCTGTCCAATAGCGTTGCCAGACGCACGATCATGGCTAACCTTCACCTTATATAATATAAAAGCTACTAAGGCTAGAAGGATGTAATTTGATAGGTTTGATGACTGGAAAATTGATGATGAACACACCAATTTGCAGCTCTCTAACCTCAGTAAATTTTGAGATCTGAGGGCGGACAGAAACACGGCGGACGGACAGACATATAACCGTCTCAATAGTTTTGTTTTACAGAAAACAGAAAAGGACCACAACGACTGATGACAATAGTCTATTATGAGGCACTACAACGCAAAACTAGTGAATTTACAATTTCCATGAAAGAAGTACATTAGTATGCAAATCTTTCTTTGCTCACAACTTCCGTATGCCAGTCTCGCCTCCATCAAGGAACGACTTGGGCAATAGCCTATTTTGCATAATTATAATACAGTATTCCATTGTCTCCCCGTCTGCAAGACTAATAAATGTATAAATAGGTCAGGATTGAAGTTTTCAGTACTTTAAGCGCTTTAGCGATAAAAAATTGGATTTGATTTAAGAATGAGAGAAACCTTGAGGAATAAACACATACTGAGCAATGTGAGCAGAAATGGCGTCTTTTGGTTTAAGTGGAAAATTGTAAAAAATACAAAATTATCCAATTATTTTTACTATATTAAAGAGTGAAATTGAACAGCAAGAACAGTACAAACATTTCTCACTTTTCCCAGCTGTCTGTATGACCAAATGCGCACGTCACAAGTATCGTAAGTGACTGAAACATAGCATATCCCAAACGCATGAATGCGAGCAAAGTTATCAGGAAAAATACAAACAAACAAAAAGCTGAGACCTCAACCTCTTGAATCTTACTGAATGCCTCGATGAAACAACAAACCCTATTTGAACAAACCACTATGAAAAGCCATGTGATCTCGTTAACCTATTTTCGTCCCACCATTTAGATCATCCAAGCCATCCAAACGAACCTTCCTTTCAGTCATTATAATGTCCGCGTGTGAATACCATCAGTGCCTCTGGACACCGACTTTGACTCCCAAAGGGATTAGACATCGCAAAGGAGATCAGCCTGAATACATCCCGATTTGGCTGTATAACCTCACGAAGGGCTTCAGAAATTCCCAAGATGAACCAATCAGAGACGCTTTGGGATTAATTAAGGTACCTCCCATTGCCGTTTATCCCACTTCGGACCCACTGCATTTCAATAAGAAATAAATCCTCGATTTTTTTTTTCTAAAGCGAAGACCCGCTCGTAAACTGACGAGTAAGGTTAAATGATAAAGACATTAGACAAGCAAGCAGAGAGTTGCTAAAAGCTGAAGTGATTGCTATGAATAGAAGGACTGGTCCTAAGGAACCAAGAGGTTCCAGAGAGTAGTACCTTAAATGATATCCTTACAAGTTGTATGTTACTTTACGTGACGTTTCATCTGACGTACAAAATATAATATCGCTATTAATGCATTTTATAGTTTGACATAATAAATCACCATTAATTTAGTGTCATGGCTATAAGAAATAGGCATTATGACGAATAATAATACCCCCATTATCCAAATCGTATTTGTATTTACTAGACAACATTATCTTCATTACACACTCGTGGGAGCTCTGAAACAGATGACGTACTGGTTTGCTAACCTGCAAAGAAAAAACGAAGCATATCTTAACAAACTAAACATAAAATGGAAAGTATTGACATTGAGTTCTAAATACTTTTTGATCTGTAATAAACAATGACAATGCTATTGCGAAGAACAGTTGGAGCAATGAAAATCATAACATTTCTTCTCGGGGGGAAAAATATCAGTTGCTATATATATATATATATATATATATATATATATATATATATATATATAGATATTATATATGTGTGTGTGTGTGTGTGTGTGTGTGTGTATATATATATATATATATATATATATATATATATATTATATATATATATATATATTTATATATATATATATAGATATATATATATATATATATATATACACACACCAGTCTTTCCAGAGCGCCTTTGTTCATTCCAACTTTAATTAAAAATAGTTCTTAAAGTTCTACGTTGTTGATGGCAGCATCATTAGTAAGCCATGGTTTGCATCCCGTGTTTGGACGTTTTGTTCCATTAACGTCGGTGTTGGCCAGTGAGAGTTGGAATGAATATAAACTATATAATGAATATAACAAGTACTTCATAAGTGAGTGACATCGGTTTGAAAACATCAAGATTAACGTTTCTCTATGGAAATGCACCTTCTCTTGTGCGGTGACCTTGTATGAGACTTATGTCCATATTTCACTTGCTGT
>NC_087203.1:102983628-102993628 GCF_015104395.2 Macrobrachium nipponense
TTGTAGACATCACTCGGGTGCCAAGTTCACTGGGTACGCGTCAGTTTGTCCAGAGGGCCGGGGGTAGGGTATAAGAGGAGGGACGGCTCTAATGGAGGCGTGAGCTTTAACTGAACAAGGGCACAACACCCCCACTTGGCACTTAACGCAAATGACAGGCAACTTCGCTTTTACCCAGCTATTAACTTGGAGTGAGTACACAGTGGTTATGTATGGCCTCAATTCGGCGCGAATAGATTGGAATGGTAGGGACAGTTTTCATTGTTTGTGGAAACAGGTAGATAGCTGCCTCATAGGTTTATGTTTTTTGGTATATAAATAAACTAAATACATTCATACATACATTTCAACACAGCCAGAAAAATTTAAATTTCTCCGTAATTACTTACAGCTTGGGAGAATACTGCACAAAATTGGCTCTTGAAGTACAAAAATGAACGTGATCGTCTTAGGAAAAAAAATATAAGATGGTTGAGATCATAATTTCCACTGATTCTGGAATACAGGAGATAAGAATCTAGGCACTGCATGATTTGAAGTCATCGAAAACTGAAAAATAAAAGAAAGAATATGTGAAATAACAGGAAACAAACATGAAACTGAATAAGAAATGAATTAGGATAGTTGAACCTGATACACTAATGAATGGGTAAATCAATGCATGTACTACGCTACCGCTGAGAATAATTACATACATATTCAGAGAGAAGAAATAAAGAGGAAAATGATGTCGAAGAATATGAAAAGAAACGAAAGCCAACCCAGGAGAGCCATAAATTAAATGCTAAAGGAAATATGAAGTGAATAATTGTCGAAAGAAAACAAGTGCGTTTTCTCTATATGACTGTGTGCTTTTTCGCTTGCCTTATCACTTAATGAAGTGTTTTCAGTGCTTGCCGTGCTTTTCCACGGTTTAATTGGACCCAAGTTTTCTTTAACTCTGCACCCAGGAATTCGTCGTAGATCATGAATGATTTGTACCCAAATGGAACGAATATTTTTCATTGTTCAATGTAATTCTGAAGGAGCATTTTCTGTATTATGATGCTTAGTAATAGACAGATTACTGTGAAAATTATGTTTATGAATGTAGAAACAAACAAACACACGCTCACAATCACATACACACACACACACAACCACAACTACACACACACACACACACACACACACACACAACATATATATATATATATGTATAATATATATATATATATATATATATATGTGTGTGTGTGTGTGTGTGTGTGTGTGTGTGTGTGTATGTGATTGTGAGCGTGTGTTGTTTGTTTCTACATTCATAACATAATTTCTCAGTAATCAATATATATACACACACACACACACACACACACACACACACACACATATATATATATATATATATATATATATATATATATATATAGATATAGATATACATAGATATAGATATATATATATATATATATATATATATATATATATATATATATAGATAGATATATATATATATAATATATATATATATATATATATATATATATGCATATATATATATATATATATATATATATATATATATATATATATATGTGTGTGTGTGTGTGTGTGTGGTGTGTGTGTGTGTGTGTGTGTGTGTGTATCGAAGATAAGGGCCTCCTTAAGGTAATATCTACCAATTCGTAAAATATTCATAAAATGCTCTCTCTCTCTCTCTCTCTCTCTCTCTCTCTCTCTCTCTCTCTCTCTTTGTAGCATGTTCATTTCTTGTTAAAAGTCTTCCGTTGCTTTAGGTGTGATGAATTCTATTACTAAGCATCATAATACAGAAAATGCTCCTTCAGAATTACATTGAACAATGAAAATATTCGTTCCATTTTGGATACAAATCATTCATGATCTCACGACGAATTTCTGGTTCGCAGAGTTAAAACTGCAGTGCCTGTGGCGGTCTACTACTGTAGTTAGCTTCTCTAAATTATTTATCTCGTCCTCTGTCTTTATGCTTCTTCATTCACTTTCCACTTCTTTATTTTTCTCCCTTTTCCTAAAGTCTCTTTATCGTCGTTCCCGAAATCATTTGTTTTTAAACCTATTTTGCCAAATATTCCCCTACTTACTAATCGTTGTATCTCGGGCCTAAACCTAAAATGTCGTCCCATGTTCGTTTTCATTAGTGACTTCAGTATTTGCACACAATATTGCAAGAAACATTAACTTTTATTAATATGTTTTCATTTAGCAAGTTATTTCGGTTACGGTACATAACAATTCGTATTGCTTTGTATGACAGCGCTTCTAATCTTTTCTTTGTTTGATAATAATATGGTTCACACAAGCAAAACATGCTTGTATACTCTTACAGTTTGATAATACAGGTCATTTAATCGTCCTGACATATATACGGTAATTTGACAGTGCTTTTCATTAAACGTTATGAGAATTCCGAAGTGCATATTAGCTGGTTTCTGGGAGAAAGAAAAAAGCTTTTAGTAGATTAGCAGTATGAGCATTTTTTCACCAGCTTGTTGACATGGACTGGTGCATGTGTCAGGTAACATTCGTTCCTATGTTTGGAAAACCAACGCTACATATCTGGAATGTTTGGACTTGTATCGAGTTGTATAAAGAGTAAAGTACTTGGCGCCTACCGAATTAAAATCACAATCCACGTTACTCCCTTATTTGCCTGTTTAAGGTTGTTGTTCTGAATTCATTAATTAAAGGTGCTGATGAAACTATTGCTTTATTTATGGATCTATGTTAATCATAGGCCCCCAGTGAATTTACCTTTGTATTCATCCATGTATTTTCTCTTTCGTCGTTCGCCTGGTTATTTTTCATACTGTTGCTTTCAAATAACGGAAATGAATACTATGTTGTTTGCCACCTTGGGTAGTTTATTGTCTAATCTCGTTTTATATCATGTAAGTGAAATGCCAGGTCGACTTTATCGTTATGAAATCACACCTCCTTTATTTCCTCTCCCTATGTAAGTTCATCTACCAAGAGACTTCCATAAAGTTTTATACTCATTTTCCTTGTGTGGCTGTAGCGGCTACGTGTATTTCCACGTGAATGAAAATGGTCCCTGACTTTTTCTCACTCCCAGTAAAATATTGTATTATGAAGCCACAGTTTTTTTTTTTTTTTTTTTTGCTAGATTGCGAAGCTTGCGTTAGTGTTCATCCCTCTCACACGTTTGAACGGAAACGTACTGTATAACGCTTTGTTATTCCTTACTTGTTCAGGCAACGATTTCCTTGTGATTTTAATCCGGCGGCCATTGGGATTTGATTATCATTAATATAAAGCATTTTAATTTTTAAATATCTTGAAACTCTATTCAATTTTTAATGACGTTTGACGGTGTAATTCGCCACAGCTGTAACTTGGAAAACTAAAAGTTTTATTTTTATTTTTGTGTAGCTGGTATCTCTCTCATTCCCTGTTTTCCGATAACGGAATTCCGTTCTTTTCCATTTCCATTTTTCTGTTCTATTCATTTTAGGGAAAAAAGTTTTTGAAATGTTACCTGATTTACATGTAATGACCTGGAGGCTGTGCCATCGTTTTAAGAATTGACTTTTAAGAGAGAAAAAAGTATTTGTTTTTCAGGGGTTGTATCTGATGTTTTCTCTCTCTCTTTCTCATTCTCGCTAATATATGCCGACTGCCTGGTGCCCAATTTGCAATTAAGGCACGGGAGTCTTTGATTATGCATTTCCCTGACTGAGAACTGGTTAATCTCTTGATTTGTAAAATGGGGTATCAGTTTAATGATTCTAGGGTTAGAATTCTCGCTTCTACTGGTGATTTTCCCCGGTCCTGCATCATAAAAGTACTAAAGCTCCTCTGGACCCAGTACCTCATTCTAGGGATAATATTGACATTTCAGGGTCACTGTTTCACTTACATAGAACCTGCAGAAGCTACTCTCAAATGAAGTGGTATTTACATATCTGTGTATTTGGTATTCCGTCTCTTTTATATAAGGAATTCTTTCTTCATATATTTTCCCTTGTTAACTTCGCTTTCACTGACAATATTTTGTTCAGAATTGGTGAGCTGTTTTGGTGTCAGTCCACTCATTTTGCGGCTTGACACAGAGTTCTTGGTTTCAGTTGAGGGTCAAGATCAAGGTCAGTGATTTTGTACATATCCTGTTGCCTGCTCCTCATGTGTTCAAATAATGTTGTCAGTATGTGTATCGTCTACTTAGAGGCACTTTGACCATGACCAGTGCAATTTATTGTAAGTTAATCTATGATTATTTTAATTTTATTGAAAATATTGCTTACAGCTTTCATTGTACGTGCTTAGATTTGATATGTTGCTTCCGTTTAGTCAGACCGACCCATTTTGAAATGAAGTCCATTTGGCATTTTTTTTATGACTTTGCCCACATTTGGCCGAGTTCTTTCCAATTCTGTTCATTGTTCCGGAAACTGGCGAAGCACGTTTCGACCTTGATCCAAAGTCATTTGGTCAAGTTTAAAGTGTGTCAAACACTGTCATAGATTTTTGGCTTTGTGAAAACGGTTTTAAACTCGGTACAACGGTTTTACAATTAAATGATAGAACAGAACATTACAGTTGTATTATCTGCAGCTGCTGAACAACAGACATACATGAGAGTTTTAGAAGGATATCAGGCATTCTCTGAGAGTAATCAAACAGTGATCTTTTTTATTTAGCCCAGTTAACTGATATCCAAATCAGTTTATATTATTCAAATCATATATAAAAAAATACCTAACGGTTTATTTTTCTGTAAAGTTTGATTAATAATAATTTTTTTGAATTATTTCTTTTGAGTGAATTATATCAGGCAAATCTGCCATTAAGTGAATATTTTATTCGATTATCCTTTAACTAGTCGAGTTTGTTGGGAATTCGATTAGAAAAGTTAAAGAGTTTGCAAAAACAAAAAAATAAAAAAAAGTGTTGGATAAACAATCGTTGTTTAGGGGTTCAAACATCTGTCCGTCCTCAGAAGAAAGTGCATGCAACTTCAGGCAATTACATTAATTACATGAATTAGGTACTGGTTTGTGAGTAATAGCAACCGCAGACGGAAGTAATTTCTTATTGTTTCCATCGAGGGGAAGTGAAGGACAAAAGAGCGGTGTAACAACAAAGGGCATTGTGTAAATAACGAAATATATATTATTTACTTCTCATATGTAAGTCACAGGTGCATATTATTACGTAGTCCACGCAAACACTCGCATCCTTCATTTAAATTTAAAAATCAAACTCTTTAATTAATCGTTTCTTATTTAAATAAGCGTTTTGTGTCATAGTAAGATGAATCCTCGTAAGCTTGTCTTCGAAATGATTTTTCACTGCAGAGTAACAAAATCTGGCAAATTTTTTATTTTGTATTGAAAATTTAATCCCTCAGAAGTTGTTTTGCTCTTTCGAGTAAATATTATATATAATATTATATATTTATATATGTAGTTTTGCAGATTATATATATTGCCATGGCTTATGGTAACATGCTGACCAAGTTTAGTAGGGTTCGTGGTTGGCGTCTGAACTACAGCCCATAGGCGACCCAGCTGCAAATGGTGTATTAGCGCAGCAAGGACTCAAGCGAAGAACCACAGGACCGACAACCTTGTCATCTAAAGACTTTAGCAAAACCGGAATCCACTCCACATTTCACCATCCACTCTACAGGGGCGGGGAAAGTCGTTTGATTAAAAAGAACTATATAAAAGCAGACCCAAGTTCCTCCACAGCATTAGAGATTTTGGTTAATGGCTTGGGATTAACCAAAGGCATTTGGTCTTCTTGGGACAATGACAAGTCTTCGCCGTGCACCGAAGCATCTTCATTTTCTCTTTTCATTTCTTCTTCCTCAACAATGTGATTCGATATTTTTGATGCATCTGCTTGGTTTTTATTGCTCTATACTCAGCGTTCTCCTTAATTTATCTAACGGATATTCCAACGAAGTAATGCCAGTTTCCACGGTGGAATTCGGGGGGCCTTGTAAGTTCCTGTGGTTACAACCTGCCTCTTGGGGAGGAGCGCTGTGGCTGCCGTGGGAATTTTGAATATTTGGGCAATGGGGCTACCTGCTAGTGTTCTTATACAGACAGAACACGACATTTCAAATAAAATAATACCTGCCGCCACAGAAGGTAGCTGAGGTCCAATATGGTGTGGATCTGAAGCAGGTAATCCACTTGTATTTGTTTTCATCAAATTGAATGTTACGAATTTGCCTTCCCTCTAATTGCAAATATAGATAGCACTCTGCCAGATTACGTAAAAATCAACGTATTCAGCCCTAAATTTCTTAAAAGGGGATCATGTCCATCACTTTCCAAGTATATATGTTTCTTTGGGGGGGGGGGGGGGGTGATGGTGGGGGAAAGATATAATATAATAGTGAGAAATAGGTTGTTGTAGCATAGTGCAACGTATACTCCTAATGATGGCCTTGGCACCAAAGTTAGGAAGTATGCGTTCAGATTACAATCTCAAGTGTGGGATTCATCGTATATCAGATATATATTTGAAAAGTAAGAGCTTTGTCGATGAATATGAAGATGGCAAACATTGTCCTTTCTTCCATGTGGAATTATGGAATGACTGAATCGGCAACACCATCCATTGAGGTCGAGTTAATGTTTTGGCCACCCACTGAATGGCGTGAAAAGATCAAAGTAAATGTCCCTCTTGATGTAAATAATCATATATATATATATATATATATATATATATTATATATATATATATATATATATATATATATATATATATATATATAATGTGTGCGTGTGTTTGTGTGTATATGGGTCATCTGTATGAACCTTTAATACTTAAAGATTCAATAACCTCAGTTGCATCCCATCACAGCTCAGTTGCTCCTTTTCCTGTTTGGTCACAAAGAGAATTGAATTCGAATTACTGATTGATATAATTTCGTAGACGAACTAAAATTCCATTCAGTGTTAATTGGTCAATCAGTCACTGAAATCATTCGTCATTAATGATATTCATTCTATTAATGAAACGAGATTTGCACCCCCCAAAAAAATTTATTCCAGTGATGTCCGTTTATAACGGAATGATTAACTATCAGGTTTTTGTATACTGGTAGACCTTTGGCATACAGGTTGATTATTCTCTATATTCAGTAAAACTGCTTCATTGATATGTTTGCTAAATTGTGATCTCAGAGGGGGAAACCCGGTACAAAATTTCCTTTGCAGTGACTTAATGTTCTATGCAGAGTACCTTTTGTTTCTTTTACTTTATACTCCTTTCATATTCTGTTTCTTCCTTCTTGCTTTCCACCCTCCTCCACAACATTTGTTTTAAAGTGCAACTGCGAAGTTTTTTTTCCCTCTGTAAAAATTGAAAAGTAAAGCCTTTTTACTTTCAATTTCCCTTCGAGTGCTGAATGACCTCATAGGTCCCAGTTCTTGATTTAGGATGGATTAAAACCGTATTACTACTATTATTACTTAATGATTCAGGCAAGGAAGTCCATCTGTCGCTTCAGCTTTGATCGACAACCTAGAAAAGTGACCAAACATGATGCTTGCTGGGTTATGCTCCTATAACGATGCCAGACGCATGATCATGACTAACTTTGACCTTTAATAAAGTAAAAACTACTGAGGCTAGTGGGCTGGAATTTGGTATGGGTGATCAACTTACCAATTTGTAGCTCTCTAGCCTCTTGGTGGAGAGAAAAAGTGCGGACGGAAAGACAAAGAGCCATCTCAATACGGAAAAACTATAATAGGGAGGATGTAAAGGAAAGGCCTTACATAGAAAATTTAATTGCGACTGTTCATGCCCCACTTTCTCCTTTATCGTCAAATTGGCCCCAATGAACTTCCATATGACAGCACCGCATAACATAAGAATACTGCTATTATCTTTATATCAAGAAAACTGCTTCAAACACTGTCTTTAAAAATCATTGACTAATTCAGATTTGTTGATATAGTGATTTCACTTCCATTAAAAAAAAGTCTTTTGTTGTATTCCATTTAACTCTAATGACGCGAAATTATTCTTTTATTGAGAAATAAACTCTCTCCACCCCCACCCCCATCCCCCTCCTCTCATTCGAAATGAAATTAATACTCTTTAAACGACGTTTAAGTTAAATATCTTTGCAGTGATGGATGTAGAAAGGTTTATATATAGGCTTGGTGTTCTTGAGTTGTTATTGGAAATGTGAAATGGTTAATTAGTTACGGCGATAAAGAAATGTAAACCGGTGACGATGATCGATCAGTGATAGTGGATGAAATATGCGATAATGAAGGGAGAATGATGGACCTATTTATATTATTGAATTCATAAACGCGGTGATAGCGGAGTGTTTGAAAGTGAGGGATCCCGTGACTTATACGTAGTAGCAAAACTTAGTAGGTTAATTGATTCCAATATTAATTTGCGTTGTTTAAGCTCATGGAGTCTCTCTCTCTCTCTCTCTCTCTCTCTCTCTCTCTCTCTCTCCTTTATAATACAAAAGCAGTTGACATTTTATATCTATCTTGATGTATATCTGAGAGTAATTTGCAGCTATATATATATATATATATATATATATATAAATATATATATATATATATATATATATAATATATATATATATATATAGCGTCCCTACGCCTATTTATATATAGGAGGAGAGGGAAGAGAAAAAGAAAAATTTAAGAAAATGACAAAAATTAGGAGTCTCTCGTGTAGTTTTCACGTATTAATACACACACACACACGTGTATATACATAACATACATGGGATACATAAATACACACACACACACGCACATATATATATATATGTGTGTGTGTGGTGTATGAATCATATGTATTTATGTACATGCTCGTGTTTGTGTGTAGTTAATATCGTGATCAGGCAAGAGGACGCCTAATTTTTGGTCATTTTCTAAACTTTTCTTATTCCAATCCCTCATCCTTGTCGTTTATCTTAAAGATTTACTGATACATTATCTTTCTCGTTTATTGTTATTTCCTCCATATTTCAAGACGAGAAACATCCTATTGGTTGCAGCTTTCCTTGTGTATTGAAACCGATATTGGCAACAGAGCAAGAAACTGTATCCATAAGGGACAGTCCTCTCTCTCTCTCTCTCTCTCTCTCTCTCTCTCTCTCTCTCTCTCTCTCTCTCTTTCGCTGGTCATGCCTCATTCATAATTGCAGGAGTTGTCACATAAATAATGTAAGGAGAAAGGAAAGAAAGTTTTGCTTTCAAGGGTTTTACTTCAGGCGTAATGTCATAAATCGTGGTCATCTCAGAGGAAAGCTTTGCCTAGTTGCCAGTTTTATTGGTTCATTAAGAATGGGACGGATTCCTGTTATTCCTGTGCTTACTATATCTCTGCATGTAGAGTTAATAGATTTGCATGGTCGTTGGTGTGCATGGAAAAGTTGATATCTAATTTGGTATTTTTTCGTTTTGCTTCGTGAAAGCAAGGCAGATATGTATAACAGCAAAACAGTTGTCACTGTATATCAGTATAGCATCTCTCTCTCTCTCTCTCTCTCTCTCTCTCTCTCTCTCTCTCTCTATTAGTGGGTCTTAGTAGCTTGATTTTTAATTCTAAGAGCCACCATCATAAAAATAATTTAATGCTATTTTCACCATTTATTAGTTTGGTTAAAAAAAAAAAGTTAAAAGGTTTACTAACAGAATGATTTATGTTATAAAAGTCTATGGTCGAAATTATGTCAAATGAATGAAAAACTTTAATAAAAGATGCATTAAACAAATATATGGCATTTTTCCTAATATTTTTCTTAAAACTTTACTCTCAGTTCCACAACGTCATGTAGGTATAGCTTCATTGCCGTACCATGATTCATGTCCATATTACAAAAGAGGAGAATAAATGATAACAAGGACAAATAATTTAAGGAACGTGCATTATGAAAATGTACTGTATGTGCAATATTTTAAAATAATAAAGATGATATTAGTCTGCTTACTTTCTGACGGAATAGATTCTCCAGAGA
>NC_087203.1:102998628-103011128 GCF_015104395.2 Macrobrachium nipponense
AAGTAAACCCACCACCGGCACGTCAACACAGAGCTCAGGTAATATCAGGTCTTTATAAAGAAAACAAGCAAAATTAAAGGAGTAGATTGGAATGCAGCGATTTAATATATAACGAGGAAATGGGGGAGACATCTTGAACAATACTCTCAACGATAAGGATAAAGGACATGTAATCCTAATTCCCCTCCGTTATTTTTTTCCCTCTAATTTTGCGAATTAAACTCCTCCAGAATTTTCCGGTAACTCCCTTCTGGTTTCGGTTTCGTTCTATTTGCATGCATCCCGTTCCATAGAGATAAGCTGTTGTGGTGAAAACTGAAATCGCAAAGTCGTGTGTTGTTAAAACTTTGTGAGGCGTGTTGGCCGAGAAATTCAGAAAACGACAGATAATGCTCCCCACGAAACAGAACCAGATTTGGCGAATGCTCACGCTCGCTGTTCATGCACTGCCTTTGGCTAAAGGCCAAGTCTATATATATATATATATATATATATATATATATATACTATATATATATATATATATATATATATATATATATATATATATATATATATATATATATATATCGAGCTACAATGTCCTTTAATATCTAATTCGCTCTACTTCAGAATTAATATATTTTCATATATGCTTAACCGAAGGGGAAGGGTTTTTTCTCGATAACAGATTTGACCTGGACCAAGGGCGCGAACCTATGGATCCTTTCAAACCCAGGAACGTCAGTGAAGCTTTACTACTACACCACCGCGAGAGGCTAAAGTTCATGCCGCCTCTCACCTCATATACCTTTCGCGCGCAGGTAATTAGTTGGTTTGGAGACAACATCAAACCCACCTCGACCTCCGGTAGTGTTGTAGTGCTTTTGACAGCACGTAGCCAACTAATTACCTGCGCGCGAAAGGTATATGAGGGTGAGAGGCGACATGAACTTTTAGCCTCTCGCGGTGGTTGTAGTTAGGTAAAGCTTCACTGACGTTCCTGGGTTTGAAAGGATCCATAGGTTCGCGCCCTGGTCCAGGCAAATCTATTATCGAGAGAAAAAAATTCCCCTTCGGTTAAGCATATATGAAAATATATTAATTCTGAGGTAGAGCGAATTAGATATTAAATAAAGGACATTGTAGCTCGATATATGTTATATGAATCACGGAAATGTGATATGACTTATATATATATATATATATATATATATATATATATATATATATTATATATATATATATATATATGGGGATACAATCCACAATGAAGTAAAATCCTCTTGTAGTTTAAAATTTAAAATAAATATCATTTGTACACGGATTAAACGCTTTCGACCATCAACTGTGGTCTTGTTCACTTAGTGAACAAGACCACAGTTGATGGTCGAAAGCTTTAATCCTGTACAAGATATATTTATTTTAAACTACAAGAGGATTTTACTTCATTGTGGATTGTATCCCCATTTACTTAGAGGTACGACATAGTACCTGGCTCTGCATATATTATATAGTATATATATATATATATATATATATATATATATATATATATATATATATATATATATATATATATATATATTATTATTATTATTATTATTATTATTATTATTATTATTACATCAAACTGTAGTAACACAGCATTAGCATGATGTTGGTAGACAGTTTGTAAAAAAAAAAAGACAACGGTTTTTTATATATACATCAAAGTGTAGTGATACAGCATTAGTATGATGTTGTTAGACAGTTTGTAAAAAAAAAATAAAAAAATAAAAAAAGACAACGGTTCTACCGTAGATGCTCAGTGACAGGAGAATTCGCGCTATCTTTCCTATACTGAGTAAAAATGAGATTCCTAGGAATGGGAGATTCTTCATTTTTATGAAGAGACGAGTGGGGGGAGGGTTAGAATGTAAAATTTCCATCGCCATAAACATTCTTACCTCTGCTAAAACATCACGCTCGAGTCTGCTTCTTTGGGAAGAGTATTATGCAAAGATTTTTATATAAACCTTGAAACACAGATCGAACTTTATCTCTGAAGTTCATCTCTGGGGTGAGGGATTCACCGAGAAGTTGGAGAAAGGAACATCCTCATAATAAAATGGAGGTGCAAGAATATTCTCATGAGTTTTAGGATAAAATTTCCTCATGAGCAAAGGATTATTGCATTAAACTTTGGTGGCGATCGGCTTTTGTTTTCGGTTCAGCGCGAGTTTCTATTATGTTTCGTGGTATTAATGCATCTTTAAAACGGCAGGGGCTCTGCCGAAGGCATTGTTGTTGTTTTTATGATATGCATTCTTCCGTTAAGATGGAAATTCTGGTCTTGTTCTCGTATATATAAAAATAAAGGTTTCACTACTTCCCAACATTCGGATTTCTTCTTCGCTGTGACATTTTCTTTCGGAGGCTTTTATCTGTTTATTCGACTCCGTTGGAAGTATTTTCCTATAGAAATCCCGTGGCATTTCTTCCTTCAGAACGGAAAATGGAATTTTCAAAGAGGAGATTAAATTTATGAAAGACAGCACGACAAAAGAGAGTGTTTTCATGGTCTAAAGCCATTTCAGGTATCTTTTGTAATACGGTTTCCATGCATCGTTAAAGTATATTCTATTTCCAAGATGCTGCAAGCTATAAAACTTTATTATACTTTCTGGTTACTTTTCAGCTGGCTTGAAGACTCTTTTCTTAGCTATAGATAAATGATAAATGATAAGTTTCAGCATGTTTGCAAGAAAATTCACTTTGATATTTCCTTACGGAATTTAAAATATAAATGTGTCAAGTTTTATTCATTATGTGACGTGAATACCAGTACGCCCTTTTGTGTTTGGGATTCAGTCTGGCCATTTCAGCTATGTGACTATTTGTGCTCACAGAATCATGGTGCACAAATAAGCACACACACACACACACACACACGACACACACACATATATATATATATATATGTTATATATATATATATATATATATATATATATATATATATATATATATATACATCAAAGCGTAGTGACACAGCATTAGCATGATGTTGGTAGACAGTTTGTTCTAAAAAAAATACATAGCGCTTTTACTGTAGGTATATATTTATATATATATATATATATATATATATATATATATATATATATATATAATATATATATATATATATATACTATATATATATATATATATATATATATATATGTATATATATGTGTGTGTGTGTGTGGTGTGTGTGTGTGTATGTGTGTATATTTGTACCTGATTATGTGAACACAAATAGTCACATAGCTGAAGTGAATGAATGGCCAGAACCTGAATCCCAAGCACAAAAGGGCGTACGGGTATTCGTGTTACATAAATAAAACCTTACGCAGTATGTTTGAAATTATAATTGTATTCCTGGCTGATGTATTCAGTGTAATATGTTAGCCTGTGACTTTGCACTGCAGGGGCTGCATGCATCAGCATTCCGACGTGCTTAAATATGCACCCTGATACACATTGCATGCACACAGGGCCTATTTATAAGCTGTACAACAGTTGTGATACAAAAAGATTATTTTTTCTTACAGATTAATTGTTATCCTCGTATGATTAAATATGATATGATCGGTCATATCATATTTGGGCCATTGTTTCGTACATTCCTTTATAATTACAGATTTATGGAGGGGATAATGATAAAAAAAATCACAGTAGATCCACGTGACTTCATTAAATAAGCGAATACCACATGAAAATGATAGGCAGAAATCCAAGCGCTTCGTCTTTACTAAGACATTGTCAAGTACCGAATGAAATGCAGTTGGAAAGAAAGTTATCAGGTAAACTAAAAGATAAAAAATACCAGATGGTTAATTGTCAAAAGGGTAAAAATCAAAGGGATAATATGGATATGGTGGAATGAATTGCCGACCAGGATGTCATATTCGAGCTCGTGGGGTTAAATTATATCTGGGTGTTGTTTCCGATATCGATTTGGGAGAAAATAGAACTTCTTTCCTAACAGAAATGGTGTTAAGGATTCAGAAGAAGAAATGAAAGCAAAAATGTGAAAGGTGATTAACGCGATTTGATTGTCACGGCTATAGTAAAACGAGTTCGGTAAGACAAGGTTGCGAAGACGGCAGTAATCGATATATTATTATGGTTGGTATGGAGAATGAAAATTAAAGGAAATTGGGGCTGTAGTGTGATAAGAAGAGACTAAAATGATGCTGGAAATTTCTGGAATAAATATTGTACTGGTGAACGAATGGGAAATACGATACTACCGAACGAACAATGATGTTTTACCACTTGACTCTATATTTACAAGTGCTCATACTTTGGTTCTCGGAGAGATTACACGTCCCTCTCGGTGACTGGATGTCTCGTGTGGAGATTTATTATATTATGCAAAGAATGTAATAATTGCTCCAGAGTAGGTTGGGACTGCCTAGAATGAGGAATGGGAGAGAACATGAGGAGGGTAAAAGTAGCAAGTGATATATAATGAACTGCTTTGATTGACATGATCTCTACTTCAGTAAAGACGTAATTGGTTCCAGACATGCTGAAGCGTAATGTTATCGACTATGACGATGTAGAGATTGAAGGATGTACAATGGTATGTATAGGCACTCATATTAAGTTCATAGATGTCTCCGGGCATGAAGCTGAATTCCATCCAACCCCTTTCTGGACAACGGGTCTGTATAGTGACGTAAGACGGGCACACCAAAACTTTCTATAGTACAGCAGAGTTAGGTAGTTGAACACCTGTCGTCCAGAAAGGGGTGAAATGAAAATCTCTCTCAAACACCCGGACATCCATCAAAAAATATGAGTGACTGAGCAAAATTTAGAGGGAGACTGAAGAATGCATTTACGAGAACTGAACAAACTGACAATCAGCAGAAAGGCCCTCGGTGGGAAGGGAGTGGGTAGTAAACAAATTATTGTTTCCTGTCAGCAATTACTATTGCCGCGAAGGTAATTGCTCCAGAGCAACAACAACGAGACAGAGAGAGTTGTTTCAGAATGGGCTTCCTGTATGCTTGCTCATGATTAAATTAGCGTTTTACTGGACACCATCTTAGCTGGGGAAACGAATACAAAATCCGGGTCATCTGAAGATTGAGGAGAATGCAGAAGACTGTTTACAGATCTAATCAGTTCCCCCTGTGAACGACTGTAATGAGGTATTCAAATGTAACGGAAGCGGAAGAGGTAAACAAGTCTCGTATTTCTTTGTATGTAAAGTAGAACGTATTTTGGAAAATGTTTGTTTGGAATAACAGTAAAGCAGAGCTTGCAGTAAAATGATTTTGGGAGGGATTTCCGATTAAGCGAGAGACAGAGAGGGCTGCTGCTGAATTGAGAAAGGGAGTAAATTGTTGACTGCAATGGATATTTCCAGACGGATGCAAGAATAAATAGGCAATATCATTAATGTTTATTGAACAATCCTGGTGTACACCGGGGTCTGGAACATTATTCAAGGGACAATCATTTTGTTTTCATGATATTGCCATACGGAAAAAAGTTCCATTATGGACCCAATGTTCCACTTATTGAAGTTGATAGGGGGATTTGCAAGTGCTTTTATTAAAGTTGATAGGGGGATTTGCAAGTGCTTTTATTAAAGTTGATAGGGGGATTTGCAAGTGCTTTTATTAAAGTTGATAGGGGATTTGCACGTGTTTTTTTAAGTAGATTGGGGGTTTATTTATAGTGCTTTTGCAAGTGCTTTTATTGGGTTTGACACAGGGGGATTTGCAAGTGCTTTCATCGAAGTTGATAGGCGAATTTGCAAGTACTTTTTATTGAAGTTGATAGGGGAATTTGCAAGTGCTTTTTATTGAAGTTGATTTGCGAATTTGTAAGTGTTTTTATTGAAGTTGATAGGGGGATTTGCAAGTGCTTTTATAAGTTGATAGGGGGATTTGCAAGTGCTTTTATTGAAGTTGATAGGGGGATTTGCAAGTGCTTTTATTAAAGTTGATAGGGGGATTTGCAAGTGCTTTTATGGAAGTTGATAGAGGTATTAGCAAGTGCTTTTGTAAGTGCTTTTATTGAAGTTGATAGGAGGAATTGCATGGTCGTCTATTGACTGACAACCTCGCAGATGTATTGTGGATGATATCGATGCTCCAAGTTATTATTTTTATGTATATTTAGTTATTAGCTTTTCTATAGTTTTCGGTATATACATTAAACTGATGATTTGCCCTTGTACTCGAATAAAAAATATTCCATGCTCAACGAATTTTCTCATTTTTACCTTTCTCAGATTCTTTTTTATTCTTAATAGGAGTATCGCCAATGTTGCAACATTTCAAGAGCTTTCCTCTCCAATATTTGTGGTTTGCTATGTGCGAGATTCATAAAGACACACGCACAAACACATACACTAACACCAGTCAAGCTAGCTGCGAATGAATAGCAGGGGTTGCTGAGGGTCAAAAAAGAAAGGGCGTGGGTCTAGCAACCTCATCCCTATAGACATGTTGATTACCGAAAGACGCTGCCCCTCTGGCGCACTTTTCCCAAAATGGGAAGACGGTGAATGTCTGCTTCTTTTGAATTTTTCGAAGAAGAGAAAAACTTATCCCGCCTTTTGCTGCAGTTAAATGAAAGCCGAATCAAAACCAGAATGCTCCCACCTCGCCACTCCAGGTTTCTTTCAGAGCAGTGAAAAAAACCAAGACGCCTTTGGAATGCAGCGGCAACAAGCGGTCTGCTTCTTGCCGCGCGAGAGAATGCAGAGAGCAAGACAAATATGTCTTCAGCAGGCCAAGTCTATAGAACATTGAAGGGAGAAGGCTCTCGAGTCATGCACGCATAGTGGCAGAAGATGAACCCCATCGAGAACATCACAATAACAGCAAATTTTACATTCACTTCCGTGCCAAAGCTATTTCTTACGATACGCATACCATCTACACGCGCGTGCATACATACACGCACGTAGACCCTATGACACACACACACACACATACACATACACACACACACACACACACACACACACACACCCAACCCTATATATATATATATATATATATATATATATATATATATATATATATATATATATACACACACATCACTTTCCCTTTTATAACTCATGTGTTTTATACGATCTTTTCATGATATTCCCGATTTTTATAACGTCAGTATTTTGTTGATTCCAACATATTTTATTATTGGTGGTCAGTAATTGTACCACAGGAGAAGGGGGATATTTATTGTCTAAATGACAAAAATTCTCGCGGACAATTAAAGTGATTCTCATAACGGATGTCCCTCAGATGTTCCTGTGATGTGATTTTTTTTTTATGTCTGCGTTAAGATTGATTTTAGTTATATACTTTACATACTAAACGACGGGAATTTCATTTGATGGCGAGTTTCTCTTAAGCAAAAATCACTCCAGTTCAAGTTGCATTCATTAGACGTGATTTTATGAAGTCAATACTATAGTCAGTGTGTGGAAGATCCCTCCTTTTTATGAATGGTCGTCGTTTGTAACTCCTAGAGAAATATAGTGTGGGTGCAGCAATTGGTGACAGTTCAGCCTGTAGTTCGTAGGTTGAAGGGTTACGAATAGGACTGAGTTTTTAAACGGTTGTACTCATTTCTTATGCCTTACATATATCCCATACGAATTTTGAAATTGCTATATATATGAGAGAGAGAGAGAGAGAGAGAGAGAGAGAGAGAGAGAGAGAGAGAGAGAGAGAGTTTTATTTACTCGGCCGTGTAAAAAAAAGGTAACTTAGGGAGGTACAATTATCTGGAAGAAGTCAGTTACCTTTCTGGGACTTCTTACTCTGAGGTACGTTTGGTATTTGACTTCACGGTGCATTTCTGTTAGTATTTTTTGCGCGTGTGTGCGTGTGTTTCCAGAATGTAATTTCAATAAGTGATCCATGGTGATGGTTTGATGAACCAGGACCAACAACTTCCAGGTGAGAATTTAACCCTTCCATTTGTGTTAAAGCTGTTTTAGACTTTTTTTCTTGTGGTTTTATCTGTTTGTACCTGAGCAATGAACATTCAATTAATTTAAATTGAACGAAACTTAACGCTGTATTTTTAGTGTATGTAGGACACCCAAAAGAAAATAAATGTCAGTCTATTGTTTTTTCAGGAACACAAGCTACACGTACATATAGTCCACTGAGTAATTATACGCTGACATTATATCTTATACGAATAAGGTATAGGCAGTTCATATTCCTTTGCTCTCTTTTTTTTTATTTATATATATATTTTTTTTCGTAATAGATCATTTAATGTTGACCTTCTTGGTTTTACAAATACCAGATGAAAGTTGTCTGGCAGCTTTCCCCTGCAATGTATCAGAGAAAGTTAGTGTTGTTTTTTATATAAAAAAGGTTAGAAGTTAGCTGTGGCCTCGGTGTTTCATAGGAAGGTGCTTCATCTCTAGGTGAACCATGGAAGTTGCTTGTCCTGCAAATAAATCTGTTAAATCTCTCGTTGATTAAGATCTTCCGATGGTTACGGGCGGGATTTATTAGGCACATTTACCAGTTAGGGGACTCGGAAAACGTTAAATGTAATTGAGTTTAATTTGGGTTGATTGAAGTATACCTTTCCTTCCCATATAGGTTACATTTTTCTTGGTTGGCAGGATAGTTGAGATCCTATGATTGGTAGTTTTCAGGTTCTTCGATATTTCACTTCTGTCCGCTGGCTCGAATCCACAAGAGGACGAAATTATCAACTAAAAAATACGTTAATTCCGAGGTACAGCGAATTGGATATTAAAGGACATTTGTAGCTTAATGCATGTATATATATATATATATATATATATATATATATATATTATATATATATATATATATATATATATATATATATACTTATATGTCACTAATAGCGTGTGACAATATATTCAGCCAAGGCCACAGGAAAAATAAAAGAGGGGAGTACCGAGCGTTTCGTGTTATTTCAACACATTTTCGAGGTACAATATATATATATATATATATATATATATATATATATATATATATATACATTGGCAAATTCATACAACCTACACAGAAGGTTCATCAGCATTACGTCGAATCTGCGTACTACACCTTTTCACTTTCATTTAATTCTCACATTTTAAGACGTTTCCTTTTTCAAACCACTTTAGTCACTGCTATCTAGTACTTTTTAGGTTTTTTCGTGCGATTTTCTTATGTGAATTTTACCAGACCTCTCGTCTTCCATTCTCTTCACGTAACCAACCCACCTAGAAACGAGGACCTATGATAGTCGTCTTTCCAATCCCCCATCTCGGCATTTCTCACCCTTTCATTACCTTTCACTTCACATATTCTACTTCGGATTCTGTATACATTCTTCTTCTTCTTCCCAAATATTTTTCGATTTCCCTGCTAACATCCTTTCTTCGACTATTTTGACTAACGCCTTCTCTCATGAATATTCTTATGAGCTCTTACGTAATAATGCAAAGATCGTAACAACGTACTAAATATTTGTCTTGCACTATAGTTTCATGTTCGAATTTATTTTCCCCACTCAATCGTGAAGTGTTTTTTATGCTTATACACGTAAAGAAGTTTTTTTTTTTTTTTTTTTTTTTTTTTTTTTTTTTTTTTTTTTTTGTTTTTTTTTTTTTTTTTTTTTTTTTTTTTTTTTTTTTTTTTTTTTTTAACGAAGCGTGGAGTTCATGTCGATGGCACAGTCAGTTCTCGGAGACTATTGACTATTTGACTCTTAATTGCTCACTTTCGCTTGTCACGCTTCGATTCCGGGAAACCAAATACCCATTCTTCTCTCTCTCTCTCTCTCTCTCTCTCTCTCTCTCTCTCTCTCTCTCTCTCTGTTCCTGTTTTTTCTCTCTTCAATTCGGGATGAAGATTCTTACAAAGTGCAATTTCGATTTTTTTTCTCGGTAAAAGTTGAATTTTTGGGAATAGGGAATACTATATATTTATTATTGTCATTATTTTTACAACCTTGCTATAATCATCTAGAATCTGCAACCTCAACCTGACCCCTGCTACCCTGTTTTCTTAGGATTCGATTTCTCCTAATTAGTAGTATCTTTGCTGTGGATTGCTCATTGTGCTCTCTGGATGATATGTGTACAGCCACTTCAGCTTGCTATATTCTCCTTATTTCTGTATTTAGATACTTTTCTTTCTCACCCTGTTGCAGTTATTTCCTGTATCCCATGGTGAGGCTATTGACCAAGTTTAGATCCAGTCTTCGAACCTAGTATATGACATTATCAATCCTTATACCATAGTCACAGAATACCTAGCTCTCTCTCTCTCTCTCTCTCTCTCTCTCTCTCCTGCATTTTTTTGGGGGGTGGGGGGGTGGTTTGTACATGATTGTATTCTGTACTTGGGCATGCTGTGTTCTTTGCAGGTCTTCCAGTAAAAAACCATGTCGACTGTGTAATGCCTTCTCTTGTGTTTTTTTTTTTTGAGCTAATGCTGGCAATTCACTTATGGTGTAGTTGATGGTCTCCATGATTTGTTCACATTTGTGAGATTTGGTCATCTGCTTTGTTTTGTATAGAGCACAGTATATCGTGTATATAGCGCTTGCTCTTGTGCTGCCATCAATGCTTTCATTCTCTCTTCTGACCTCTGACCTAGTTAGTCATTGACAACTGCCATCTCCGCCTACATCCAGAGTCTGTCTCAGGTACTGGTCTTGAATTTTATTGGTTCGCCATTTCTCTTTTCTTTGACTCGTGATCACTTTCCTTGTCGACAGAGATGAGTTTTGCATTTCAAGATGAGTTTTTCTGTACTCCTATCTTGATGTTAATACAGCCATCCACACTTTGCATTCCTCTTCCTCTTTTTCTGCTTGGGAAGTGGATCCTTTCCATTCTTGCTCTTGGATAATGCCCTAATAATGCTCATCAGTTTTCTGATTTTTCTGTCCACGTTATCTAGGCCTTCATTTGTCCAGTCTACTGTTATCTTGCTACAGGACAACCCATATACTAATTACCTTCACAGTGTTTCCATCAATGACCTTTGACTGTAGTATTTCTCTAGTCCTGAAGAAGTATTTCAATCTGATCTGTACTTTTATTTCTTGGTATTTGATTATTGCCAGCCCCTCAAGATTCCAGGGTATTTTGTACCCAGTCTCCTATTGTTGTTGTTCTTGCGTAAAGGGGCATAAAAAATGCTGCTGAAACATTAGTGTTATTCCAAAGTTTTAGCTTCCCTCTCTTGTGAAAGGTAATGGATGATATTATTAACAGCGTGTTATTTTAGATTGCTCTGTAGTGGAAGGGATCGTAGCTTTGAAGTGTAAGCCTTTGATAGATTCTTGCCACAGGCCTTTCCAAGAGAGCAATACAAATACGTTTATTTCTTTTCATGGTCAAGTCATAAAGCCTGGGCAGGCCTCCTGAAGCTCTTTCTTTCTCTTTGCCAAAGTACTGAAATGCTTAACATTAACAGTGCTTGCATTATACGTAAATGGTATTATTGTTTACAAGCAACAGAGAAAAAAGTAAATGATATTCCCTTTGTTTTTATTCATTTGCATTAACTGTTTTTGGCTTTTGTATGTTTCCTTATATGAGTTTTTCACGATTATGAGTTAGTCTCTCTCTCTCTCTCTCTCTCTCTCTCTCTCTCTCTCTCTCACACAGCGCGCTAGTTCCCTTCGCAAATACAAGCCATATGATGTTAGCACCATACCTTTAATCTCTTGAGCAAGTCCTATCCGTCGTATCTGACATCAGAGATGAACTTTTTTTGATGTCTGATAAAGATATTTCAAGGTTTATTTTATCGATATAAAAACTGTTGTTAGTGATAGTAGCAGTTGTATAACTGCCGCTGCGTAGATGTGTGAAACGAAATATTTATTACTGAATGAAAAAATATTTATCTGGTGTACCTAGTGGGCTTCCTTTTTTCTTATGAACAAAGGTTCAAAAGATCAACTTGTTTAATAGAAATTATTACTGGTGTTGAGTTTAGGTACATTGTCATCGCTGCATGTAAAAGTACACAATATGATTTTTTCCAAAATAAAAAGACTTGTGCCAGTTTACAGTTATTACATTGCATAGCCATTTAGTGGAATCTCATATATATTTGCGATGCCCAAGTTCAGTGGCTAAGGGAATACTGTGTTGTATTTAAAAATGGTGCTCTTTTGTGCGGCGAAAGCGTTTTTGTCTTTCTCTTTGGAGATATCTTGTTACATTATAACTACTTTTTCACGTGTATGTGAATGCTATAATGACAATTAAATGAGAATACTGAACGTCAACTCACTAGGTGAATTTAAATTATTATCTGTGAGTTGCAATCTACCACAGAACTATATATATGATTGTAAATCCTGTTTGAGAGCTGAAACTCAGTCCATAGCTATATAAATAAAATGTAAAATAGATTATAATGTGACCAATACTGGCATAGGAGGGAGTTTCCTATGGAGGCTTACCTAAGGCAAAAAGCAAGTGGGCATAGAAGAGTGTGATGGTAACTATAGGAAGA